>NC_091060.1:8898978-9200437 GCF_000393655.2 Nicotiana sylvestris
TATTTGTTTAAGCTCATTCCGACTACATTTATTCTATATGAATTGGAATGTACCGGTGCTGAGGAAAACAGAATCCTACGGCTCCGCATGTTGGAAATGTTAGATGACTGGAATAACGGAAAAGAGCCATCGAGTGTAGTCCCTGGGTTCCCTGGGTTGTTCTCCAGGACAAGTGGGACTTCCAACGTCCCCATAAGCTATCCAACTACCCCGTTCGGGTACCCGGCCATTTCAACCCACTCTGCTGGATCACCCTCTGATTCTTATCCCCGGATGTCAACAACAGATGTAGCTACGAACATATTCACTGCACCGCCCTGTCCAATCGTGGCACAACCCGCTACACACAAGCCGAATTTTGACTCGTCCTCATTCACATTTCAAGCACCATCCTTCTCACTGGAACCAACTCGGTTCACCACCAGCACTCATCCTCAACAACCTCAATACGAGTTTTCACCTGGGCAAGATCAAAACCCCAAAGCTTTTGAACAAGATGAGATAGCAAAAAGGATGAGGAGCCTCGAGCAGAGTTTGAAAAACATGCAAGGTCTAAGCGGGCAGAAGAGTGTTTCCTATACCGATCTATGCATGTTCCCTCACGTGCACCTACCCATGGGTTTCAAAACACCAAAGTTTGAAAAGTATGACGGGCACGGCGACCCCATTGCTCATCTCAAGAAGTATTGCAACCAATTGCGGGGAGCCGGCGGCAAAGAAGAATTGTTGATGGCATACTTCGGGGAAAGTCTGGTAGGAATAGCCTCAGAGTGGTATATGGACCAAGACATATCTCGATGGCATATATGGGATGATCTCGCCAGGGATTTTGTGAGACAATTTCAGTATAATATTGACATCGCACCGGACAGAAATTCTCTGTCAAACTTGAAGAAGAAACCCTCTGAAAGTTTCAGAGAATATGCTATTAAATGGCGCGAGCAGGCATCAAGGGTAAAACCTCCCATGGACGAGATAGAAATGGTCACTACTTTCCTCCAGGCTCAAGAATCAGACTATTTCCAGAATATGATGTCAGCCATGGGAAAGCCTTTCACGGAAGCAATCAAGATCGGGGAGATGGTAGAGAATGGCTTGAAAACGGGTAAAATCTTAAGTCAGGCAGCCATAAGGGCAACCTCCCAAGCCGTCCAAAGCGGTTCCGGAGGAATGGAAAGAGGAAAGAAAAAGGAAGAAACCATGACAGCATCAGAAGCGAGGGAATATCGTAATCCCAGGCCCCGTTTTCCAGAAAAAATCCCACAGCATTACTACCCCCACCAAAATGTGACCTATGCTCCTCAACCCTACATGGTCATGAATACCCAACCCTATGTCCATCCACCACAGCAAGCCAATCAAGGCCAAGCTCCACCCCCTAGAAATCAACCTCCTTATCGGAACCACTATAATCCACAGCCACCTCAAAATAACTTCCGCCCTCAGGAACCACCTAGAAGATGGGCTTTCACACCCATCGGTGAACCATATTCTACCTTATTCCCAAAGCTAGTCCAGATGGGTTTCCTGCAGCCAGTCCCTCGGGACTAACAAGGCCAAGGCATAATCCGGCATCACCTACTTACAAAGCCGGTGTTAGGTGTGCATATCATTCGGGAGCAGAAGGGCACGATACAAATGATTGTTGGACTTTGAGAAGGGTGGTTGAGAACTTAATAGAGCAGGGGAAGATAGTACTGAGGGACGAGGAGGTCCCAAATGTGACTAACAATCCGTTGCTCGCTCACAATAACAGGCCGTTGATTGGAATGATTTGTGAGGACAAAGAGTTTGATTCTGCCTTAAAAGCTATAATCGCCATCATCGATGCAGGGAAAAAGCCTAAAACCGCCCCGAAGCTAGAGAAAGAAGAAAAAAAGACTAGTACTGTCAAGGTTGAGCTCGAAGAGAAGGTTGAGACAAAGACAGTAACGATGGTGCCTGCAAGGAATGAAGTTCTTTATGTTCCACGAGGTCGAACAGAGAAGCCGTAGAGGTTCGAAGTCAAAAGGGCAAAACCAATGTACATACCAAAAGGGGCCTATGTGGTCCGGGGGACGATTCAACCACCTCGGCTGAACGAGCCAGTGGTTATCGGACGCGTACCACAGAAGCCAATGACAGACCCATCTGTAGTACCATGGAACTACCAAAGAACATTGGTTACATACAAAGGCAGAGAAGTCACGGGGGAACTTCCGGAGAATACTTTCATTGGAAGATATTCAAACACTCAAGAGTTAAACAACGCCACACGGAAACGCTTCCCACCCAAGAAGCCTGTAAAGCATTGAAGAAGCGGAAGTTTTCTTCCAAAAGATGAAAATGCCCGACTACGAAGTGGTGGATCAGTTACGCAAGTGCCCCGAGCAAGTATCTATGCTATCTCTGCTGATAAGGTCGGCCGAACATCAAAAGATCTTGCTCAAAACCCTGAACGAAGCATATATACCGACTGAGACTTCAGTTGAACAACTGGAACAAATGACGGAAAGTTTCTTCGCAGTTAATTAGGTTTCTTTCAGCAAGAACGACTTACCTCCAGAGGGAGCGGCTCACAACAAAGCTTTACATCTGACAGTTAAGTGCGAAGACTACTACGTCAAGCGGGTAATGTTGGATGGAGGTTCAGGTGTTGACATTTGTCCTCTCTCCACGTTGCAGAGAATGGAAATTGGGACTGGAAGAATTCGCCCCAATAATGTCTGCGTAAGGGCTTTTGATGGCGTCAAGAGGGACACCCTCGGGGATATAGACTTGATGTTGACTATAGGACCGGCGGAGTTCGAAATAACTTTCCAGGTGCTTGATATGGATACGTCTTACAATTTTCTCCTCGGCAGACCTTGGATTCATGCGGCAGGGGCTGTACCTTCCACTCTTCACCAAATGGTAAAGTTTGAATACGAAGATCGGGAAATTGTGGTCCACGGAGAAGACGAATAGTCTATTTATCGGGACCCATCCATCCCATATCTTGAAGCAAGGGAAGGGAGCGAGCACACGATTTATCAGGCTTTCGAAGTTGTGCTAGCGGAGCAGTATGAAGAAGGAAGACCTTTCCCCCAACCTTTCCTGTCCAACGCCTCAATCATGATGGCTAAAGAAATGATCTGACATGGATTCAGGCCAGGGAAAGGGCTTGGACGAATGCTGCAAGGAATAACGGAACCCGTCACCTTGCCTTCCACCAAGAAACTTTTTGGGATAGGTTTTAAACCCACTCCAAAAGATGAAGAGTGGGCAAGGAAGAGGAAAAATGAGGGTTGGAAGCTGCCTCGACCATTGCCAAATTTATACGAGACTTTCGTCGGACCGAAATACATCTAAGAAGAAGACGACGAGGTTTTCACGGCCGAGGAAATCGAGGAAATATGTGGGGCAATGCGAGGAATGCTCTACGAAGCTCACATGGTTCAACCGGGAGAAGGCACAAGCACCGCTGAAATGCTATATGTGGGGCCAAATGCCAAGCTTCGGAATTGGGAGGCCACGCCATTCCCAACTAGGCAGGAGTCCAGGTAGACCTGTCCTGCCACCTTTCCTGCATCACGAGTTATCCTAGGATGTAACTCGGATGTTTTTCCTTAGTTTCTTGTTTTGAATTCCTGAATTATAAACCTTGTTATCCTACCAATTCCAAGGAATAAAACCAGTATTTCCTCCTTTTTCTTTTATTCTGATTTTTGCTATTTTTCCTTTATTTTTTCCTTTCAGTTATAATAAAGCGGCTTTAAATAATATGACATGCTTGCGGACTTCAAGCCCAAATCACAACGAGCTGTTTAATTGTGAAATAATGAACCAAGAACCGGAATATGACGAAGAAGAGGCTTTTAGGGAAATACATCGAGAATTGGAACACTTTGAGAATAAACCTAAGCCGAACCTGAATGACACTGAACCGGTTAATTTGGGAACTCCTGAAGAAATATGAGAGACCAAAATAAGCATTCACACGGATGAGAAAACGCGAGACGCGATAATTCAACTCTTTTTTGAATTTAAAGATGTGTTTGCTTGGTCATACGATGACATGCCAGGATTAGGTGTTGATCTAGTGGTGCATAAATTGCCAATTTACCCTGATTGTCCTCCAGTTCAACAAAAGCAGAGAAAGTTCAAGAATGATGTCAGTGATAAGATTAAAGAAGAAATCACCAAGCAGTTGAAAACAGGAGTAATTCGGGTAGTCCAGTACACCACGTGGTTGGCGAATGTAGTTCCAGTGCCGAAAAAAGATGGAAAGACTCGGATGTGTGTGGATTATCGAGATTTGAACAGGGCGAGTCCCAAAGACAATTTCCCATTGCCCAACATCCACATCCTTGTTGATAATTGTGCCAAACATGAAATACAGTCCTTCGTAGATTGTTACGCTGGATATCATCAGGTGTTGATGGATGAAGAAGACGCCGAGAAAACTGCCTTCACTACACCTTGGGGTACTTACTGTTATCGGGTTATGCCATTCGGTCTGAAGAATGCTGGGGCAACTTACATGAGAGCCATGACTGCCATTTTTCATGACATGATGCATCAAGAGATAGAGGTGTATGTGGACGACGTGATAGTCAAGTCCAAGACTCAGGCCGATCATATCCAAGACTTGAGGAAATTCTTCGAGAGACTGAGAAAGTATGACTTGAAGCTGAACCCGGCTAAATGCGCCTTCGGAGTCCCATCAAGCAAGTTTTTGGGTTTCATAGTAAGCAGGAGAGGTATCGAGTTAGATCCAACAAAGATAAAATCTATACGAGATATACCTCCTCCAAGAACGAAGAAAGACGTGATGAGTCTATTGGGCAGGTTAAACTATATCAGTCGATTCATTGCCCAGTTGACTAGCACATGTGAGCCCATATTCAAGCTATTGAGGAAGGATATAGCGATCGAATGGACGGCTGAGTGTCAAGAAGCTTTCGACAAGATCAATGAATATCTTTCAAATCCCCCAATTTTGGTCCCGCCAGAGCCAGAGAGACCCCTATTCTTGTATCTGACAGTCTTGGAAAATTCTTTCGGTTGCGTCCTCGGGCAACATGACATAACCGGAAAGAAAGAGCAGGCGATCTATTACTTGAGCAAGAAATTCACCGGCTACGAGGCCAAGTACACTTTGCTGGAAAGAACGTGTTGTGCTTTGACGTGGGTCGCTCAAAAATTGAGACATTATCTCCAAGCTCACACTACTTACCTCATAAGCAGGTTGGATCCTTTGAAGTACATATTTCAGAAACCAATGCCTACTGAAAGACTGGCCAAGTGGCAAATCTTGCTTACTGAATTTGACATAGTCTATGTCACCCGCACGGCAATGAAAGACCAGGCGTTAGCGGATCATTTGGCCGAAAACCCGGTTGATGAGGAATACCAATCATTGAGTACTTATTTTCCAGATGAAGAAATAAACACCATAGAAGTAATCTCTGAAAATGCTCATGTATGGAAGATGTTCTTTGATGGGGCCGTAAACGCCAAAGGTGTAGGAATTGGGGCAATCTTGATCTCACCCTCTAGTCAGCACTATCTTGCTATAGCTAGGTTGTGCTTCTTTTGCACGAACAATACAGCTGAATATGAAGCCTGCATCATGGGCATGCATATGGCGATCGATCAGGATGTTGAAGATTTATTGATCATGGGGGACTCTGACCTGATTATCCGGCAAGCCCAAGGTGAATGAGAAACTCGGGATGTCAAGATTATCCCTTACCGACAACACGTGGAGGATCTAGGCAAGCGATTCAAATCGATAGAATTCAGGTATATCCCGCGTTGTCACAATGAACTAGCGGATGAACTTGCCACCTTAGCTTCAATGTTACCCTTCCTAGGCAACGCCCACGTCGATCCTTTGGAAATCCAAATCAGGGAAAGGCACGGTTACTGTAATGTAGTCGAGACAGGATCAAGTACCCAGCCATGGTACCATGATATCAAGAGGTTCTTGAAGACACAAGAATACCCCGAACATGCTACTGGAGATCAAAAGAGAATTATTAGGCGGCATGCAGGTGGTTTCTTTTTGAGCGGCGAGGTATTGTATAAAAGGACCCCGGACCTCAATTTGTTAAGATGTGTTGACGCCGAGGAGGCAGGAAGAATCATGCATGAAGTACACGCAGGAGTATGCGGGCCCCACATGAATGGGTATGTTTTGGCAAAGAAAATCCTTCGAGCGGGTTATTACTGGATGACCATGGAAAGGGACTGTTTTAGCTTCATTTGAAAGTGTCATCAGTGTTAGGTGCACGGCGATCTGATTCATGCGCCTCCCACGGAACTGCATCCTATGTCTGCACCTTGGCCATTTGTTGCTTAGGGCATGGACGTCATTGGTCCGATTGAGCCGAAAGCTTCAAATGGGCACAGGTTCATATTGGTCGCCATTGACTACTTTACAAAATGGGTAGAAGCCGTCACTCTTAAATCAGTCACTAAGAAGGCTGTGGTGGATTTTGTACATTCAAATCTTATCTGTCGTTTTGGTATTCCCGCAACTATCATCACAGATAACGCGGCAAACCTGAATAGTCACTTGATGGGGGATTATGCGAACAGTTCAAGATAACGCATATGAACTCCACTCCTTATCGGCCCAAGGCCAATGGCGCTGTTGAAGCAGCAAACAAGAACATCAAGAAGATTTTGAGGAAGACGATCCAGAGTTCCCGACAATGGCATGAACAATTACCCTTTGCGTTGCTGGGATATCGCACTACAGTGCGCACGTCAGTAGGGGCAACCCCTTACTTGTTGGTTTATGGGACCGAGGCTGTGATACCAGCAGAGGTGGAAATTCCTTCGCTCCGCACCATTGTCGAAGCAGAAATTAAAGATAGCGAGTGGGTTAAGACTCGATTGGAGCAGTTGAATTTGATTGACGAGAAACGAATGGACGTGGTTTGTCACGGGAAGTTGTACCAACAAAGAATAGCCCGTGCCTACAACAAGAAAGTACGACCCAGGAATTTTGAAGTAGGTCAACTGGTATTGAGGCGCATTCTGCCACATCACCAGGAAGCGAAAGGAAAATTTGCTCCTAATTGGAAAGGCCCGTACATCATCAGGAAGATACTGCCAAGAGGAGCGTTGTATCTGGGTGATATTGAAGGAAATGATCCTGAAACAGCAGTGAATGCAGACGCAGTCAAAAGGTACTATGTCTGAGTTTTACTTCAGTGGTCTTGGCACGTTTGAGATGATGAAGGTTTTATTCCCACTACCCAAACAATATAAACTCTCTCCACAAGCCTTTTTGAGCCGGTTACATTTCTTTGGCTACCTTGTAAAAAAAAAATTGATTGAGCCTGAACTACGTCTGACTTGATTCCGAAAGGATACGTAGGCAGCCTCTCTCTGGGGTTCAGTCACACCAAAAATAAAATCCAATTTACCCGGAAGTTGAAAGTGGGGAACACCAAATGGGTTAGAAGTTGTAGTTTCATCTACAATTCTTTTACCAAGCACAAGTCCTTCAGATCAATTGCCAAAGGCAGGGGAAGCCAAGAAATATCATGATTGGAGGCCGGTACATTCAAAATTGAAAGAAATAAAATGAGAGAGTCTTGTCGGTGAAAACCTTCGGGCACCGTGAGGCGACGGGAGTAGAGGAATCGAAAATGAGAGAGCTTATTTAGTAACTCGCAAAGAGTGCTATCAAGCGACATCAAGGAGAAAAATGAGAGAAGTCGACTAGCGAAAACCCGCAAAGGGCGCTGTCGGCCGAAAAGATGATTCCACCTCAGAAAGTCTTGGCAAGGTTCCATTGGTTTGGAAACATAGATCTACTTCGGTTCATGAGGAAATGCAAGTTCGTGAAGGTCGGGCATCCAGTCCAAAAAGCATGTCATGTCAATTTAAAGTCAGCATGTTTTCCTCAGATAAGTCTTTCTTGTCCCGAAAGGGACACTTCTCTTTTTAAATTTGTTTTCTCCGCTCTTTGTTTTACCTTTCTTTGAATCCCTTTCATTTTAACCCCAAATTCCAAATATACTGGAAATAAAGGTGGCAGGACCGGTTTCGCGGAGCTCCATTTAGTAAGAAGCGAAGAAAATACCCCGCTTCAGTGGTTCGTCAATTCGATCCCGACTGATCATGATGATGATTGTTTTCGAGAAAAAAAAAACCGGCAAATCCCCACAGAGTCTCCCCTTATAAAAATCCCCACAGAGTCTCCCCATGTAAAAATCCCCAAAGAGTCTGCCCCGGCAAATCCCCAACGAGTCTGCCTTGTAAGTATCCCCACTGAGTCTGCCCCAATAAAAATCCTCACTGAGTCTGCCTCGGTAAAAATCCCCAAGCAGAATGGGATGGAAGAACCAAAGCCTTACACGGGCAAATCATCGCAAAATCCGGGAATGTGAGTCTGATCAGTTTTAAAGGGGATCGCTTGTGAAACCAATCAACGACAGAGTTTCTCAACAAGAATACGGACGGAACCGAGCAATTGGAACAATCAAGGCTACCAAACCAACCACCTTTTTCAAACTGACAATTATTCTTTGTTTGGAAAATTGAAACAGGTGCGAGCCAAAGCAACCGTGCGAGAAGCAGGTGCCGCCCAAAAGGAAAAGAAATACGTGAATGCAAGAAACAGCTTTGCAATAAGGAATCAACCCAAAAGGGAAGTTTCCCCCAAATTCTCTCCTGCATTTTACTAAAAAAATGAATGAAAAAATAATAAAAATAAATAAATAATAAAAAAACGAAAAAGGAAGTGGGAAGAAAATTCAAAAAAAGAGAGTTGGTTTAGAATCCCCAATTTTCCTTTAGCCAGCATTAAGGCTCCAATCCCTGAGTTGAGCATTTTTCCTATTAGCCAACATTAGGGCTCCAATCCCTGAGTTGAGCGATTTTCTTTTAGCCGACATTAGGGCTCCAATCCCTGAGTTGAGCGTTTTTTCCGTTAGCCGACATTAGGGCTCCAATCCTTGAGTTGAGCGTTTTTTCCTTTAAGCCAGCATTAGGGCTCCAATCCCTGAGTTGAGCAACTTTCTTTTAGCCAGCATTAGGGCTTCAATCCCTAAGTTGAGCGAATTTTCCTTAAGCCAGCATTAGGGCTCCAATCCCTGAGTTGAGCAATTTTCTGTAAGCCAGCATTAGGGCTTCAATCCCTGAGTTGAGAAACTTTCCTTTAGCCAGCATTAGGGCTCCAATCCCTGAGTTGAGCGTTTTTCCTGTTAGCCAACATTAGGGCTCCAATCCATGAGTTGAGCGATTTTCTTTTAGCCAACATTAGGGCTCCAATCCCTGAGTTGAGCGTTTTTTCCGTTAGCCGACATTAGGGCTCCAATCCCTAAGTTGAGCGTTTTCCTGTTAGCTGACATTAGGGATCCAATCTCTGAGTTGAGCGTTTTTTCCTTTAGCCAGCATTAGGGCTCCAATCCCTGAGTTGAGCGTTTTTCCTGTTAGCCAACATTAGGGCTCCAATCCCTGAGTTGAGCGATTTGCTTTTAGCCGACATTAGGGCTCCAATCCCTGAGTTGAGCGTTTTTTCCATTAGCCGACATTAGGGCTCCAATCCCTGAGTTGAGAGTTTTTTCCTTTAAGCCAGCATTAGGGCTCCAATCCCTAAGTTGAGCATTTTTCCTTTAGCCAACATTAGGGCTCCAATCCCTGAGTTGATCAATTTTTCTTTAAGCCAGCATTAGGGCTCCAATCCCTGAGTTGCGCATTTTTACCTTTTGCGACATTAGGGCTCCAATCCCTGAGTTGCGCTTTGTAGACTAGAGTTTTCCAATACCCTCATCAATTCTGTAAGTTTCATGGCAATTAACTCACGAAATTTTCCTAGTGAAACTGGGGCAGAAAATTTTGTTCGTTTGTTTTGTTGTTTCAGCAGGTCCGACCTCGAGGCGCATGGATCGAGATGACCTGCGGTTTGAGTCTCAATCCAGAATAAAAGAAGAAAAAAAAGAACAAAAAGAAGATGTTCCCAAATATTGGAACAAACGAAGGGCGGGTCGATCAAAATTTGATCAAATTCCCGAGCTCCGCCAATCCCGCAGAAATAAACAAGCGCCTACAACTTGCGAGCATCAAGATTCAGATCAAAGTCTACAAGCAGAATCAGCTAAGACCCAAGATCAAGTTGCAAAAGAGTTATAGATAGGAATCTTGTAACTAGCGGTTGACAGACATAAGTAGCTAGTTCAGTTTCAATTTCCTTTGGTTGTAATAAGGAGGTCAGTAAAGCGGTAGTGGCAACATCAACAACAGTAACAACAAGCATTGCAATCCCATGGTAGTCCCAGCTACCAAAGTTTCCCGAACTACATTGACCTGAATCCTGTTTAGCCCAGGATATGTAGGAAATCTTTGAAGCAAAGATTCGGTCAAATCTTTCAAATGTGCTTCACACGGAGTAGTCCAACGGGCAAAAATCGCTCATATCCGCTTACTTTATCTTTGCACGAAAACCCTTCGTGTTTTCGAACAAAGATGGGCAGTTGTGAGCACGTGATTTTTGTTTACGCGACAATTACTCCAAAAGAAATCGAAAAAAAATAATAAATTGTATTTGTGTATGATTTTGTGAATTTGCGTGGCATTTTGATAGTTATTGATAGTTTTGTTTGTTGATTGTTTAGTTTTACCAATTAAAAAATATAAAAATATCTGTCGCGTGTAAAATTAGGATTTTGTTCTACTATTAGGAATTAATCAAACCATAATTTGGTTTTAAAAGGAAAAATCACAAAAAATATGCATCTTTTATTCTATTTGTTGTCATTGAGTGATTTTATTTTAATTGAATGTTTAATGTGGTTGATAATTGTTGTTTAAGTATTAATTAATATTTTTATAAGTTTTATTTTTGATTTTTACAATGTAATTAAAAATTGTTTTGTTTAGAAATTAAAAGAAGAAAAATAAAAGAGTTTAAATTTGAGAAAATCGGAATTGGGCTGGTTTTAGACCCAAAAGAAGGCCCAAACCCATTTATCCAATCCAGCACTCCCCAGATACAAAGAAACGACATCGTTTTGGCACCCTTCATCTGAACCGTTGGTCAAACAGATCCAACGGTCCAGTTCAGGTCCCTCATAAACCCAAACGACGCCGTTTAGGGACGACCAATCGGAGCCGTTCATCTCCCTTGATCCCACGGTCTTAAACACGCCTCATAGCCCGACCCATTCCCGTTTGAGACCAACCCAGTCTCACGTTTTAAACCACACGACGTCGTTCCTATCGACGAAAGGATCCTGGCCATTTATCCCACTTGATCCAACGGCCAGGATCAAACATCCCACCCCGTATATAATTCCTCATCCCTCACCCCGCACCCCCGAGCCAGACCCCCCTCCCCCATCTTCGTCTCCCTCACCAAACCCAAACCCCTTAGAACCCTAGCGCCGCCCCCTTTCCCCTCACCATAAACCCGGCGGCAACAACGCCGATGACCACCAGACTAACACCCCTAGGGCACCTCGACCCCCTGAACACATATCCACAAGCCATGGGTCTCGAATCTTCCCCCACCGTCTCGAATCTTCATTTGAAGATTCGAGCCGCACCCCCAACCCATGCCAAACCACCCCAAATCCATGCCAGGTACTCCCCTGACCTCCCTCGTGACCAAACCAAGCTTGGTTTGGTCCGAATCTAACCAGAAAAACCTGAATCCCAAATCCGCCCCAAGAACCCTAGAAATTCGGAATCTGAAGTTTTGTCCAATTAAACGAAAGGGTTGGGGTCTAATAGACCTTAATCGAAGTGAGAACACTTCGATTAAAGTCCGTTCAACTCCAAAAGAGGTTCGATTCAAAATCCGAGACAGGGTCATCTGATTTTCAATTCCTTAAGGTATTTTTTCTTTTCCTTGTCAGTCTCATGTTGTTTTCTGTTGATGTTTGTTCATGTGTTTAAATGTTAGTTGATTTGTTTTCATTTTTTGTGTCGACTATTCTGTCCACCTTGCCCGGACCTTTTATTTGGTCGAATTTTTCTCTATTCACTGATTGAGTATATGTGTTTTAAACTATATAATCGATTGAAATGAATTTGGTCGATTAATTAGTTTCCAGGGCAACTTTTGTTTTGGTCAGTACAACTTGAATCACCTGTTAATACTTTTGGATTCTAATCATTGGCTTTTGATTTTATGTGTTGTAATTCGCGTAGTCGATTCGATATATGTCGTCAATTAGTTTCAGTTTGGAATGGGTAGTAATTTGACTCGTGCTGTTTAGTTCTTACTAAGGCATTGTTGAATCAGTTGAGAATTGATTACAGTTGTTTGCTAATCTGTTAGTTAAGTCAGAAATCATTTAAGGATTGGTTTATAGCTGCAGTTTGATATAGATCCCAGAGTTTAGTTTTGAATTGATATGAAATTGCTGGCATGTTCACTCATTTTAGACCTTGGGCAGGATGTGCATTGTAGTTTTTAATGAATTAAAGTAGAATGGACAGCATGTGCTGTCAGGACATACTCATGCTGCGCATACTTGCTTAATTTAATAAGGATAAACCACTTTAACAATGAAAAAAGGGGCTGTCAGGGGGAATCTCAGCAGGGATACCTTTCTTTTAACTTGTGAGTGGAAAAACAGAAAAGAGAATATGGTGGGAGTTCAGTTTTAATGGGTTTTAACAGGCTGTGGAATGTTTTGATTTTTAGATATAAAAACAGAGGGTTTTTGAGAATTAAAAGGAGGTCGGACTAAGAGTTTCAGAACAGAAAGGGGAGGCTTAAAGGAGTTTCAAAAATGGTTGATAACCAAAAACAACAGAAAGACTATTCCATTGAATTTTTCAATTCAGTTTCGAGTTTAGTAGTTGAAGTCGACATCTCAGTTTAATTTCAATTTGCATGAACTTCTTCTGCGATCTATTAGTTCAGCTTTGGTTTAAGTTCAAGTTCAGTTGAGTCTTTCGGGTGTTGATTGTGCTGTTGGGTTTCAACAAAACATTCCGGGCTGCCTTTGAGTGTATTTCTGGGGTATTTCTGCGGTTGAAATTGCTGTGTTGCTATTCGTTTGCCACTTTTACTCTACTGACCCTTCTTCTTCTTCAATTGTAAGCGCTTCCAGGTACATATTTCTGAAACCATGTGTTGTTGAAAGCTTGAAGTTGAAGTAAAAATAAAGAAATGAACGTCGCTTGCTTCACATTACTTGTGTTCAAAATATAGCGATAGGTTGAATGATAGTTAGCATGTATTTGTTTAAGCTCATTCCGACTACATTTATTCTGTATGAATTGGAATGTACCTTAACTGATATGGACTGTTAAATAGTATGCTGTTAGATCAGACGTATCTCCATGTGCATAACAATTTAGTCTGATTTAGTGATGACAGTATAACATAGAATCATGGCAAGCATCTGTATGTACTCCTGTTTGGATCTTTGAACCGTCAAACTCGTTATATCCGGTCCAATTTGATTTCAAGAAAAACGTATCCCAAACAAATTTTCATATTGTGTTATGTTAGTACCAACGGGTTAGCCATGTATGTCAACTCTCTTGTTGGATTCCTTGTTTCAACATAGTTTTAATAAGGCAGATTAATAATTAATATTGGCATCGGCCCATCATTTAAACGAAGTGGCTATTAATAGGATCAGCAGGTTTTTACATATTTTGAAGCACAAAACAACGCAGCAATTTTAATAACACTAATCTAATAGGCATGAGTTTAGTAAGATGGTTTGGCGTTTAGATCTAATAAACTCCCGAATAAGCATTAATAATTAAGGTTAATTTCAGCGTTTAATAATCGCGAACAATTATTCGTTCGCTTATATAATTAGGAGGAGTTAATCTAGCTATAGGATAATTAATCACGTTCGAATATATTATTTTATCGTTCTCGATTTTGTTTATAATTTCTAGTGATGTTCCTTTCAGTTAACGTTCGTCTCAATCTAGCATTTAATATGTTACGCCTCTTTTTAAGCCTGTAACGGGTTAGGATTTTCTCTCATTTATTTTAGAAACGAATTTAATAGAAATGTAGTCGCTTTAGGATATCCTTAAAAATAAATGAGACGAGTCTTGCCAAATAAAACGCACAAATCGCAGGGCCCTCATAAATGTATATATTAAATACTTAGAACTTGGAATGGACTGTCTAGTGAACTTCACCGCCTTCCCTAAAGATAATTACGTGTTAGATTCTTTAGGCGCGATTTTAATTAAAATACCTTCTTAAATTCGGGTGCGCATTTATGTGACCCAAATTCAAATCTCGACGTCGGAATGTATTGACAACCACGAGTGCATTGATTGTGACGTGGTTCGAGATGCATTTTCACGACGTTACAATTCTATAAAAAATAATAATAATAAAAACGGCTTAAACTTAATAAAAGCACATAAGTAATAACATGTATTAAAATCAGATATTTAGCCATTATAACAATTTAAGCGACCGTGCTAGAACTACGGGATTCGGGGGTGCCTAACACCTTCCCTCGGGTCAACAGAATTCCTTACTTAGAATTTCTGGTTCGCAGACTTCATTTGGAAAGTCAAAAATTTCCTCGATTTGGGATTCAAGATAAACCAGTGACTTGGGACACCAAAAGCCAAACCTTTCCCAAGTGGCGACTCTGAATTAAATAAATAATCTCATTTTGAATATTGTCACTTAAATTGGAAAAACTCCCTCACGCATTCTACCCTCCGGGGTAGGCGCGCAAAAAGGAGGTGTGACACCACCACTATAATAACTACTAAGAATCTCTCTCTCTCTCTTAAACACACATATATATATATATCCGACCACCACATCAGTCACCGCTATCATTTGCTGTTACTACCATCCATTGCAATTATCAGCTGCCATCACCAACTGTCACTATCAACCTCGCCAACCATTAATTATGTCAACTACCACTACGACTAGGTACTACCACAACCAGAATCCTTAGTCGACCCTGCAACTAGTTAGCATTGTTATCCATCGCCACCACCAACCGCCATATAATTTTAGGAATAATATTACACTTTTTATTTGAATTTTATATTTATTAATTTAAAAATAAATACAAGTTTTATACATTTAGAAATTGAGAAAAACGTATAGAGTTAATTATTTAATATTCAGATCTTAAATATAACATTTTAATATGAGATGTTTTTATCTTAATAAAAAAAAACGAAGGGGCTTTTAAGTCCATTGTTACTCAGTATTTGTCATTTTGAAATTGATTCGATAGCATCTTATTTAAAATGATTGATTTGAACTCTACCAGCTTATATGCATTTGATTTCTTGAAACAAGAACAGCTTCGAAACTTCAAAGTTATTGCTAGGCTTACTTTAAGGAATAATAGTTTATTGGCAATTTGGAGCTGAGATGAAAATGAAAATTATCATTTGAATGAGTCAATAAACATTTACTTACCTAAATTTGACATTATATAGTTAAATCTCTTTATAATAATAGCCTTTTACTATCATGGTCAAGTTCATTTTGGAATTAATTTTTCATGTTATTGTATCATATAATCTATATTTTCTATAACAATACGTCATTATAACAACAACAAAAATTTTAAAAAATAAAATTATTATAGAGAAGGCTGACTATAATTAGATTGCGTTAAATTCTCACCTTCTCTAGTCTCCTGCTCTATTGTCACGTTCTCAAGAACGTAGACACCAAAAAAGGAAATAGAAAAGGTGAGGGACACCAGTGGAGAAAACCAGGCTAGATAGCAACACCTGAGAATTTGTTGTTATTTTATTTGTCACTTTCCTGTTCTTTGATCAACTGTGTCCCTCTTTGTCCGAGAGTCAGTCCAAAGAATAAAGTTCAAAATTATTAACAAGTGTATAATTATTTAGGAAAAAAAATTTGTGAACAAAGTGAGACCTCAGATATCCGACAAAAAGCTATTATTGAAGGTTGTGATAGAGTGCTAAATATTCCTTTGTACTTAATTAGATATTCCGAATTCAAAATTTGAGTATGATATCGTTTTTAATAGGGAGCGCTATACAACTAATATGTGAGATAGGGAGCGCTATACAACTAATATGTGAGATTTTTTTTCGAGAATCCAAATTAATTAAATTTCAAAGATATTGAACATCGGATGAAACCAAAACTAAAGATATTCGACAAAAGTTCAGTCTGATGTGTTGTTTTAATCATAGAAGACGAAGTAGACTACTTTACAGCCTCAATCATTAAAAGGTTATTGGACGATTATTATCGTGACTGTACGGTATATTAATTAAAAAAGACTTCACCCTTTAAATGTGCGTTCCAACAAAAAAGGAATCACTTAATTTATGTGGCATTGTTTAGAGAATTAGGTTCAATGATAGAAGAATAAAGAAGCAAACGATCTCCTTGTTTTCATTATTTTATTGTAAATCTCTTTTACAATTCTACAATTAATATTCCTATTTATAATAATATGAAACTTATTGTCACACCTCCTTTTTGCGCGCCCGCTCCCGAAAGGTTAAATGCGCGAGGGGAGTTTTTCCAATTTAAGTGACAATATTCGAAATGAGATTATTTATTTAATTCAGAGTCGCCACTTGGGAAATGTTTGGCTTTTGGTGTCCCAAGTCACCGGTTTATCTTGAATCCCAAATCGAGGAAATTTTCGACTTTTCCAAATGAAGTCTGCGAACCAGAAATTCTAAGTAAGGAATTCTGTTGACCCGAGGGAAGGTGTTAGGCACCCTTGAATCCCGTGGTTCTAGCACGGTCGCTTAAATTGTTATAATGGCTAAATAACTGATTTAAATGCATGTTATGACTTACGTACTTTTATTAAGTTTAAACCGCTTTTATTATTATCATTTATTTTTATAGAATTGCAACGTCATGAAAATGCATCTCGAACCACATCACAATCAATGCACCCGTGGTCGTCGACACATTTTGACTCCGTTGAGATTTGGATTTGGGTCACATCAATGTGCACCCGTGTTTAAGAAAGTTAAATTATTAAGCCGCGCCTAAAGAGTCTAGCGCGTTATTATTTTTGTAGAAGGCCATGAAATTCACTAAACGACCTATTCCGAATTTTAAGAATTTATTATGGTTATTTATTGAGGGCCCCGCAATTTTGCGTTTTATTTGGCGAGGCTCGTCTCTATTTTTTTAGAAGGGATATCCTAAAGTGGCTACATTTCTAATGCATTTGTCTCTAAGACTAGAAGAAAAGGGTACATGCTAATTTAATTATATGCTTTGGCCCAAACCGGATTCTTACCAATTTCTGATTAATTATTTACAAAGTGAAGAGGCGTCGTACCTTGTGAAACATACGAGATTGACCAAATGCTATACTTGTATCCAAACATTTCTTGAATTGAACTTAACTAGACTTATTTAGGCTAGATTAAGGGAATTGAACACTAGGCATTGTTACTAATGGGGATTCGAACGTGCTCCTATATACTGCCTAGCGGGTCCTGATAAAAGAACTAAAGTAAAACAGAACATCATTGTGTAAGGTGGAAATATTCTATCATATGCATGTCATTATAGTCAAACAGGAATCCGGTTGAAAATTTTATGTCAATTATCCATGCATTCTATGTATTGTACCATTACATCTCGTACTGACAAACAACTATAAAACTACGATGCAAGAGGCTAAAACATGGTTAAGTATTGACTAACTAATCTTTCGCTACTGAATTACGCACTAATCAATTTATACAAAAGAAGTCAATATACCATGAGCATTACAAACAGACATTTAAACTTCTTCAAACTCCTTTCATTTCATGCTTCGAACTGTTACAATTAACACCAACATGGGACTCGAAATGTGTACCTGAATACTGAAATGCAAAGAAGAAGCAGAAGCAGAAGGGTCAGTAGCAGCAGAAAGCAGAATAGCAGCAGCAGCAACAAGCGAAGCAAGTAGAATCAAGAACCCGACTGGAACCAGTTCCAGAGTAAAACCAACAGACAACCAACAAACTCAATTGGCTTTGAAAGAAATCAGTATTGAACAAACAGGTCAAAACCAGCGAAATCAAGACAGCAGAGAAGAATGCAATTTCTAGTTTTGTCTGTCTGTGTTATCGAACAAAGTTATTTTCCAGTTTTCTATTTTTCAGAACTTCACTTTCAAAATGTTCCCTCTCAATTCACTCTCTTCTTATCAGATCTATCCTATGTTTGTGTGTGTTCATGTGTGTGTGTCCTTCTCTCTTATCTTCTCTATGTATATATGTGTATCTCTTTTGCTCTCCCTAATCTCTGGTCCAGGTTCTTGCTTTTTCTCTTTTTTTTCTTACTGATGGAGGTCCTTCCCTTTTATAAGCCTTAACATCACCCCTTTGACAGCCTGTTAGACCAAAAGAACACCCCTCCCATGTGCTATCTTCTTTTCAGTTTTCACTTAGCTATTTAAGTATTAAGAGCACAACCCCATGACATTCCCTTGGCAGGCTTAACTTTTTAGTAATGTTTATTATTTCTGAAACTTAAAGCAGAATATGGGCAGCAGGATGTAGTCTGACAGCATATGCTGTCAAACTATTTAATTCAAAAAGTACTTAGGCAGGGCACAAGCTGTGCACAAAATGCACATGTTGTGCACAAGTGCACATGCCCTCCAATTTCAGAACTGTGACTAAACAGAACATTGATTTTCTGATTCAAATTAATAATTGTAAGCACTAAACTCAGTTCTTAAATGATTCAGGCCATGCTTATCAAAAGTAAATCGATTTGTTATTGTTCAGGCAGCTGAAACTAATTGACGACACATGTCGAACTCGACTATATTAATCATAACATGTACAATCGTAGCCAAAATCAGACATTTAACAGTATCGAACGCATGATTTGAATTGTACTGACTAAGCAGAATTGTACTCGAGGAATCAGTTAATCAGTTCAAATTTGAAATTCAACTAATTGCACAACAGATACATATATACACATTATCAGAACAAGTAGAAGAAGAACTCAATCAAACAACAAAGGTTCAGGCAAGGTGGACAGGACACAGTCGGTAAAATTCGAAACACAAATTTCACAACAACATGAGCAGCCTTTTAAACAAACATGGACTAACAGAATAAAGAAAAGAAAACAAAACTCACCTTAAATCCCGAAAAATCAAAAACCTTAACTTGGATTCGAACAGACCTTTCTTAAGGCTGAACGGACTTTAATTGAAGTGTTTCTCAGATGAGAAACACTTCGATTAAGGTCCATTAGACCTTAATCTCTTGGTTTAAACGAGATACGGACCAGTGACGAGGAACCCTAAGGTTCCAAAGATTAGATCTGGGATTCATGCTTCCCTGGTCAGATTCGGACCAAACCAAGCATGGTTTGGTCACGAGGGGGGTCTGGGGAGTGTCTGGTGTGAAACTGGGGTTAAACGGTGTAAGTCAAGTTCCGACTCGAATCTTCAAACGAAGATTCGAGAAGGTGGGAAGGGATTCAAGTTAAGTAGTTAACAGATCCATGTTCAGGATGGCAATGGGGTTCTATGGTGTTAAGGGTGGGGTTACCGGCGTCCATGCCGCCGGCTTTCATGGTGAAGAATACAGGGGCGGCTAGGGTTTTGGAGGGGAAAGGGATGAGGACGAAGGTGACCTAAGGCTGGGGTTCGGATAGGGGGGCAGGGTAAGGTTATGGGTTTATATAGTTAGTGGATAGGTGGATCCTGGCCGTTGGATGAGACGTGATGAAGGGCCAGGATCCTTCAACTAACGGGGAACGGTGTCGTTTCGAGGGTAAAGGGTTGGGGTCGGTCCGGGTGAGACGGGTCGGGTCTGTTAGTGGGTACGGGGTGTGAGATCTTGGCCGTTGGATCAGTTTGGTTTGAATGGTTGAGATGGATCGCCATTGAAACGACGTAGTTTTGGTGTTAAACTACGTCGTTTTATGGCCTGGGGGTGGGCTGTTCGGACTGGTGGCTTGGGTCGTTCATTTGGGCTTCAGATTTTGAAATGGGCACGACCCAAATTCATTTTAAAACAAATTTTTACCCTCTTTTTCTTTATTTCTAATTTCCTAAATACACAACCTAATTAAATAAAACTAAGCACCATTAATTAACACTTAACGTATTTATTTCACGCGTATAAAATGTTAAAAGTAGGTAAAATTAAACAAGGCAACAAATCAGGACAAAAGAAATGCGTATTTTTGTGATCTCCCATTTAACAATCGGATTACGGTTCACATTACGCACGACACATACATTTTGTATTTTGTTTTAATAAAAATGGGCAAAAATCATAAATAATTAACAAAGTGCCATGTAAAATCCAAATTTGTACAGCAGGACCATTTGTTATTATTTTTTTAATTCTTTTGGAGCGATTGTCGCTTAAGACAAAAATCATGTGCTCACTGCTGCCCCTCTTTGTTCGGAAACACGAAGGGTTTTCGTGCAAAGATAAAGTGAGCGGATATGAGCGACTTTTGCCTATGGACTACTCCGTGTGAAGCATTTTTGAAAGATTTGACCGAACCTTTGCTCCAAAGGTTTCCTACATATCCTGGGCTAAACAGGAATCATGTCAATATAGTTCGGGAAGTTTTGGCAGCTGGGACTACCATGGGATTGCAATGCTTGCTGTTACTGCTGTTGCTGTTGTCAATGTTGCGTTACTGACCGCCTTATTACAACCACAGAAAAATTGAAACTGAACTAAATACTTATATGCATGTCAATTGCTAGTTACAAGATCCCTATCTATGATTCTTTTGCGACTTGATCTTGGATCTCAGCTGATTTTGCTCGTAGACTTCGATCCGAATCTTGATGCTTGCGAGTTGTAGGTGCTTGCTCACTCTGGGATACTCAGTGAGACGTGACTGGAAGAGTTCAGGACCTTAATCAAATGTTGGAGTCGATCTGCCTTCCATTTACTCCGATATCTCGGGACATCTTCTTTTTGTCTTTTTCTTCTTTGATTCTAAATTGAGGCTTCTCTCGTGGGTCATTTTGATCCGTGTGGCTCGAGGCTAGACCTGCGGGAGAAAACAAACAAACGAACGAAATTTTCTGCCCCAGTTTCACTAGGAAAATTTCGTGAATTATTCGCCAGGAAGTTCATAAGATTGATGAAAGAGGATATGCATGCTCAGTTCAGGGTTGAGGCCCTAAACCGACTAGCTGGGGAGAAGTTTGGTTTTAGAGTTGAAACTCTAATACTGACCAACTGGGGGAAAGTTCAGTTTAGAGTTTAAAACCCTAATGCTGATTAAGAGAAAAAAGTTCAGTTTAGGGTTTAAAACCCTAATGCTGACTAAAGGACAAATTCAGTTTAGGGTTTAAAACCCTAATGCTGGCTTGAAAGGGAAAAAAGTTCAGTTCACGTTTTAAAACCCTAATGCTAACTAAAAGAAAAGTTCAGTTTAGGGTTTAAAACCCTAATGCTGACTAAAGGAAAAATTCAGTTTAGGGTTTAAAACCCTAATGCTGATTGCATGGAAAGCTCAGTTTAGGGTTTAAAACCCTAATGCTGGCTGCATGGAAAAGCTCAGTTTAGGGTTTAAAACTCTAATGCTGACTAAAGGAAAAATTCAGTTTAGGGTTTAAAACCCTAATACTGATTGCATGGAAAGCTCAGTTTAGGGTTTAAAACCCTAATGCTGGCTGCATGGAAAAGCTCAGTTTAGGGTTTAAAACCCTAATGCTGGCTGAAAGGGAAAAAAGTTCAGTTTAGGGTTTAAAACCCTAATGCTGACTAAAGGAAAAATTAAGTTTAGGGTTTAAAACCCTAATGCTGATTGCATGGAAAAACTCAGTTTAGGGTTTAAAACCCTAATGCTGGCTGAAGGGAAAAAGTTCAGTTTAGGGTTTAAAACCCTAATGCTGACTAAATGGAAAAGCTCAGTTTAGGGTTTAAAACCCTAATGCTGGCTGAAAGGCAAAAAGTTTAGTTTAGGGTTTAAAACCCTAATGCTGACTAAAGGAAAAATTCAGTTTAGCATTTAAAACCCTAATGCTGATTGCATGGAAAAGCTCAGTTTAGGGTTTAAAACCCTAATGCTAGCTGAAAGGGAAAAAATTCAGTTTAGGGTTTAAAACCCTAATGCTGACTAAAGGAAAAATTCAGTTCAGGGTTTAAAACCCTAATGCTAATTGCATGGAAAAGCTCAGTTTAGGGTTTAAAACCCTAATGCTGGCTGAATGGAAAAAAGTTCAGTTTAGGATTTAAAACCCTAAAGCTGGCTAAAGAAAAAATTCAGTTTAGGGTTTAAAACCCTAATGCTGATTGCATGGAAAAGCTCAGTTTAGGGTTTAAAACCCTAATGCTGGTTGAAAGGAAAGAAGTTCAGTTTAGGGTTTAAAACCCTAATGCTGACTGGCTGGGGACAAAGTTCGAGAATACTAAACGATGTCTTTTTTTGAATTTTCTTGTTTTAGTAGAAGATAAAAGGGAGTTTCGTGGAAACTTACCTTTCGAGTGAATTCATCATTGCCAAGGTATTTCTTGTACCCGTGTACCTTCTTCTTTGGGCGACACCTGCTTCTTGCATGGTTGTCTTGGATTATACCTGTTTCAACTTTTCAGACAAAGAACAATTGTTAGTTCGGAAATGACGGTCAGTTTGGTGACCTTGATCGTTCCTGTTGCTTTGTTGCGTCCTTATTTCTGTCGCGAAGTCCTGCCGTTGATTGGATTCAAATGTCGAAACTCTTTTGACTGCTCAGGCTTTGTATTTCCAGATTCTATGATGATTTGCCTCGCGAGGCTCTCTTTTTTTTTCTCTTTTTTTTTGTGTCCCGTTTTGCTTGGAGGTTCTCAACGGGGATTTTATTGGAGGTATTCTGTGGGGATTGGTACAACAGGAAGCTCTGTGGGGGGGAATATTTACAAAGTGGATTCTTTATGGGGATTTTTGTACAACGGGGCATGCTGGGGATTTGTTTCAAAGCGGGCTTTCTAGGGTTTGTTGGGGTAAGCTTGTTGGGGAATATTTACAAAGGGACTCGCTGGGGAAACTACAACGGGGATTTTTTTTTTATATTGGGGAGACTATGTGGGGGATTGTACAAGGAGAGACTCTGCGGGGATTTGTACAGAGGGAGACTCTGTGGGGAATCGTCCGAAGGTGGACTTGCTGCGGGAAATTTCTCTTTTTCCTCTTTACTTTGAACACCATCAAACATCATGATTCATCAGGCTTGGACGAACGTACCAACGAAACGAGGCATTTTCCTTCATGAAACGGAATTCCGTGCAACCAAACCTGCCACCTGTCCTTTCCGGTACATCTAGGACTTGGGCTTAAACATAAAAAAGATTCGAAGAAAAACAAAGAAAAGATAAAACGAATTTCAGAAAAGGAGTGCCCCCTTCGGGACGAGAAAGACTTATCTGAGGAAGATAATGCTGGCTTTAAATGACATGACATGCTCTTTGGACTGGACGCCTGACTTTCCATGAGCTTGCGTTTCCCTCAACTAGAACGGATCTGTGATTCCAAACCTGGTGGAACTTTGCCGAAACCTCCTTGGGTGGGGTCACTCTTTCGGCCAACAGCGCCCTTTGCGGGTTTTCGCCAGCTGACCTCTCTCATTTCTCTTCCTGTCATCGCTTGATAGCACTCTTTGTGAGTTTTTACTAAACAAGCTCTCTCATTTTGGTTTCTCTACTCCCGTCGCCTCGTGGTGCCCGAAGGTTTTCACCGACGAGACTCTCTCATTTTATCTCTCTCAATTCAGAGTGTGCCGGTCTCCATTTGTGACGCTTATTGGTTTCCCACTATCTTTGGTAATTGATCTGAAGGCTTGTGCTTGGTAAAGAGAGGTAGATGATACTAACTTCTAAACTACTCGACGTGCCCCGGTTTCAATTTCAGGGTGAATGGGATTTTATTGTTGGTGTGACTGAACCTCAGGGAGAGGCTGCCTACGTATCCTTTCGGAATCAAGTCAAACGTAGTTCAGGCTCAATCAATTGTTGGTTTTGTTTTCTTTTGTTTTGTTGTTTTTTTTTGTAAGCGGCTCAAAGGTTTGTAGAGAGAATTGGGTAGTGTTTGGGGAGTAGTGGGGAATAAAACCTTCGTCATTTCAAATGCGTCAAGACTACTGGAGTATAATTCAGACGTAGTATCTCTTGACTGCATCCGCATTTACTGCTGTGTCGGGGTCATTTCCTTCGATATCACCTAAATACAATGCTCCTCTCGGCAATATCTTCCTTATGATGTATGGGCCTTTCCAATTTGGAGCAAACTTCCCTTTTGCTTCCTCATGATGCGGCAGAATACGCCTCAGTACCAGCTGACCTATTTCGAAATTCCTGGGTCGGACTTTCTTGTTGTAAGCACGGGCCATTCTTCGTTGGTACAACTGTCCGTGACAAACCGCGGCCATTCGCTTTTCATCAATCAAAATCAATTGCTCTAACCGAGTCTTGACCCACTCGCTGTCTTCGATTTCTGCTTCGACAATGGTTCGAAGCGAAGGAATTTCTACCTCTGCCGGTATTACAGCCTCGGTCCCATAAACCAAAAGATAAGGAGTCGCTCCTACTGATGTGCGTACCGTAGTGCGATACCCCAACAATGCAAATGGTAACTGCTCATGCCACTGTCGGGAACTTTGGATCGTTTTCCTCAAAATCTTCTTGATGTTTTTGTTCGCCGCTTCCACAGCACCATTGGCTTTCGGCCGATAAGGAGTAGAATTCCTATGCGTTATCTTGAATTGCTCGCATACATCTCCCATCAAGTGACTGTTCAAGTTTGCTGCGTTATCTGTAATGATAGTCGCAGGAATACCGAAACGACAGATAAGATTTGAGTGTACAAAATCCACTACAGCTTTTTTAGTGACCGACTTGAGAGTGACAGCTTCTACCCATTTTGTGAAGTAATCGATGGCAACCAGTATAAACCTGTGTCCATTCGAAGCCTTTGGTTCGATTGGTCCAATGACGTCCATGCCCCAGGCGACAAATGGCCAAGGTGCAGACATGGGATGCAGCTCCGTGGGAGGTGCATGAATCAAATCACCGTGCACCTGACACTGATGACACTTCCGAACGAAGCTAAAGCAATCCTTTTCCATGGTCATCCAGTAATAACCTGCTCGAAGGATTTTCTTCGCTAAGACATACCCGTTCATGTGAGGTCCGCACACACCTGCGTGTACTTCGTGCATGATCTTTCTCGCTTCCTCGATATCGACACATCTTAGGAGATTGAGGTCCGGGGTCCTCTTATATAACAATTCACCGCTCAGAAAGAAACCACTTGCATGTCGCCTAATGGTCCTCTTTTGATCTCCAGTAGCGTGCTCGGGGTATTCTTGTGTCTTCAGGAACCTCTTGATGTCATGGTACCAAGGCTGCGTATTTGATCCCGCCTCGATTACATTGCAGTAACCGTGTCTTTCCTTGATTTGGATTTCCAAAGGATCGACGTGGGCGTTGCCCGGGTAGGGTAGCATTGAAGCCAAAGTAGCAAGTGCATCTGCCAGTTCATTGTGACACCTCGGGATATACCTGAACTCTATTGATGTAAAGCACTTGCTGAGGTCCTCCACATGCTGTCGGTAAGGGATAAGTTTGACATCCCGGGTTTCCCATTCGCCTTGAGCTTGCCGGATAATTAGGTCAGAATCTCCCATAATCAGTAAGTCTTCGACATCCTGATCGATTGCCATATGCATGCCTATGATGCAGGCTTCATACTCGGCTGTATTATTTGTGCAAAAGAAACGAAGTCTAGCTGTGGCGGGATAATGCTGACCAGAAGGCGAGATCAAAATTGCCCCAATCCCTAGACCCTTGGCGTTCACGGCTCCATCAAAGAACATCTTCCAAACATGAGCTTCCTCTGAGACCACTTCTACGGTGTTTACTTCTTCATCTGGAAAGTAGGTATCCAATGGCTGGTATTCCTCATCGACCAAATTTTCGGCCAAATGATCTGCTAGCGCCTGGGCTTTCATTGCCGTGCGAGTGACATAGACTATGTCGAATTCCGTAAGCAGATTTGCCATTTAGCCAGTCTCCCAGTAGGCATTGGTTTCTGAAATATATACTTCAAAGGATCCAACCTGCTTATGAGGAACGTAGTGTGGGCTTGGAGATAATGTCTCAGCTTTTGAGCAACCCATGTGAGAGCGCAACATGTCCTTTCCAGCAGAGTGTATTTGGCCTCGTAGCCGGTGAATTTCTTGCTCAAGTAGTAGATTGCTTGCTCTTTCTTTCCGGTTATGTCGTGTTGCCCGAGGACGCAACCGAAAGAGTTCTCCAAGACTGTCAGATACAAGAAAAGTGGCCTCCCTGGTTCTGGAGGGACCAAGACTGGGGGATTCGAAAGGTATTCTTTGACTTTATCAAAGGCTTCTTGACACTCAGTTGTCCATTTAATCGCCGCATCTTTCCTTAACAGCTTGAATATGGGCTCACACGTGCTTGTCAGCTGGGCAATAAACCGACTGATGTAGTTCAACCTGCCCAACAGACTCATCACGTCTTTCTTTGTTCTCGGGGGAGGCAGATCTCTGATGGATTTTATCTTAGTTGGATCTAGCTCGATACCTCTCCTGCTTACGATGAAGCCCAAAAGTTTGCCCGACGGAACTCCGAAAGCGCATTTGGCTGGGTTCAGCTTCAAGTCATACTTCCTTAATCTCTCGAAGAATTTCCTCAAGTCTTGGATGTGATTATCCTGCGTCCTGGACTTGACTATCACGTCGTCCACGTACACCTCTATTTCCTGATGCATCATGTCATGAAAAATGGCAGTCATGGCCCTCATGTAAGTAGCCCCAGCATTCTTCAAACCAAATGGCATGACCCGGTAACAGTAGGTGCCCCAAGGCGTGGTGAAGGCAGTTTTCTCGGCGTCCTCTTCATCCATCAATACCTGATGATACCCAGCGTAACAATCTACGAAAGACTGTATTTCGTGTTTGGCGCAATTATCAACGAGGATGTGGATGTTGGGCAGTGGGAAATTATCTTTGGGACTTGCTCTATTCAAATCTCGGTAATCTACACATACCCGAGTCTTCCCGTCCTTTTTCGGTACTGGAACCACATTTGCCAACCATGTTGTATACTGGACTACCCGAATCACTCACGTTTTCAGTTGTTTAGTGATCTCCTCTTTAATCTTGTCACTGACCTCAGTTTTGAACTTTCGTTGCTTTTGTTGAACTGGAGGACAATCAGGATGAATCGGCAATTTATGAACCACTAGATCAACACCTAGTCCCGGCATGTCATCATATGACCAAGCAAACACATCTTTAAATTCAAAAAGAAGTTGAATTATCGCATCTCGCGTTTTCTTGTCCGTGTGAATGCTTATTTTGGTCTCCCGGATTTCTTCAGGAGTTCCTAAATTAGCCGGTTCGGTGTCATTCAGATTTGGCTTAGGTTTATTCTCAAAATGTTCCAACTCTCGGTTTATTTCCCTAAAAGCTTCTTCCTCATCATATTCTGGTTCTGGGTTCATTAATTCGCAGTTAAATAGCTCATTGTGATCTGGGCGTGAAGTCCGCAAGCATGTCATATTTAAAGCCGCATTATTATAACTGAAAAGAAAGATAAAAGGAAAAATAACAAAAATCAGAACAAAAGAAAGAATGGGAAAGCAATGATGATTTTTTTTTATTTTCTTTGGAAAGTTGGAAGACAACAATGTTTACAACTTAGGAATTCAAAACAACAATTGAAAGGAAGAAAACGTTCAAGTTATGTCCTGGAGATAACTTGTGACACAGGAAAGGTGGCAGGACAGGTCTACCCGGACTTCCGTCTAGTCGGGAATGGCGTGGCCTCCCAGTTTTGAAGTTTGGCGTTCGGCCCCACGTACATCATCTCAGCAATGCTTGTGCCTTCACCTGGTTGAACCATGTGGACCTCGTAGAGCATCTCTCTCATCGCCCCACATATCTCCTCGATTTCCTCAGCTGTGAAGGCCTCATCATCTTCTTCTTCAGCGTACCCTGGCCTGATGAAAGTTGCATATAAATCTGACAATGGTCGAGGTAACTTCCAACCCTCATTTTTCCTTTTCTTTGCCCACTCTTCGTCTGCTGGAGTAGGTTTGAAGCCTAGTCCAAAAGGTTTCTTGGTGACTGGCAGGGTAATGGGTTCTGTTATTCCCTGAAGGGTTCGTCCAAGCCCTTTCCCTGGCCTAAATCCGTGCCGGATCATCTCTTTGGCCACCATAACCGAGGCATTAGACAAGAAAGGCTGGGGGCAGGGTATTCCCTCTTCGTGCTGCTCTGCCAGTACAATATCAAAAGCTTGATAGACCGTATGTTCGCTCCCTTCTCTAGGTTCCAGATATGGGATGGATGGGTCCCGATAAATGGCATGCTCATCTTCCCCATGGACCACGATCTCTCGGTCTTCATACTCGAACTTCACCATCTGGTGAAGAGTGGAAGGCACAGCTCCTGCCGCATGGATCCAAGGTCTGCCAAGGAGAAAATTATAGAATGTATCCATGTCGAGCACCTGGAAGGTTACTTGAAACTCGACTGGTCCTATGACCAACAACAGGTCTATTTCTCCCATGGTATCTCTCTTGATGCCGTCGAAAGCCCTTACGCAGACATTGTTGGGTCAGATTCTTCCGGTCCCAATTTCCATTCTTTGTAGCGTGGAGAGCGGGCAAATGTCAACGCCTGAGCCCCCATCCAACATTACCCGCTTGACATAATAGTCTTCACATTTAACTGTTAGATGCAAAGCCTTGTTGTGTGCCGCTCCTTCCGAGGGTAGATCGTTCTTGCTGAAAGAGATTTGGTTGACGGCGAAGAATCTTTCTGTCATCCGCTCTAATTGCTCTACCGAGGTTTCAACTGGCACATATGCTTCATTCAGGGTCTTTAGCAAGATCTTTTGATGCTCGGTCGACCTCATTAACAATGACAGCATGGACACTTGCTCGGGGTACTTGCGCAGTTGATCTATCACTTCGTAATCCGGCATTTTCATTTGTTGGAAGAACACTTCCGCTTCTTCAACACTTACGGGCTTCTTTGGCGGGAAGCGCCTTTGTGTGGCGTTGTTCAGTTCTTGGGTATTTGAATACCTTCCAATGAAAGTATTTTCTGGAAGTTCTCCCATGACCTCTTTACCTTTGTACATTACCAAAGTCTTTTGATAATTCCACGGCACTGTGGACGGGTTGGTCATTGGCTTTTGTGGCACGCGTCCGATAACCACTGGCTCATTCAGCCGAGGTGGTTGAATCGTCCCCCGGACCACATAGGCCCCTTTCGGCATGTACATAGGTTTTGTCTTTTTGATTCCGAAGTTCTGCGTCTTCTCAGCTCGACCTCGTGGTACGTAAAGAACTCCATCCTTTACCGGCACCACTTTCTTCTCCACCTTCTTTTCAGGCTCGCTCTTTATAGCCTTGGCCTCCTCCCCCTTTTCTGGTTTCTGGTCTGTTTCAGGCCTTTTCCCCGTGTCGACAATGGCAATTATAGCTTTCAAAGCAGGGTCGAATTCTTTGTCTTCGCAAATCATTCCGATCAGCGGCCCATTATTGTGAGCGGGCAATGGATTGTTAGTCACATTTGGGATCTCTTCGTCCCTTAGCACTATTTTCCCTTGCTCTATCAAATTCTCGACCACTCTTTTCAACGACCAGCAGTCATTTGTATCATGTCCCTCGGCCCCTGAATGATAGGCGCATCTGACTCCAGCTTTGTAAGAAGGTGACGTCGGGTTTTGCCTTGTTTAAGGGATTGGTTGCAAGAAACCCAACTGGACTAGCTTCGGGAACAAGGTTGAGTATGGTTCACCGATGGGCGTGAAAGTCCGCCTTCGGGGTGGCTCTTGAGGGCGGAAGTTATTCTGCGGGGGTTGTGGGTTATAGTGGTTGCAGTAAGGAGGCTGATTTCTGGGAGGTGGAGCTGGGCCTCGGTTGGCTTGTTGTGGTAGATGGGCATAAGGCTGGGCATTCATGACCATATAAGGTTGATGAGCATATGCCAAATTTGAGTGGGGGTAGTAGTGTTGTGGGATTCTTTCCGGGAAACGGGGCCTGGGATGACGATACTCCCTTGCTTCCGAGGCTGCCATAGTCATTTCTTCTTTCTTCTTCCCTCTTGTCATTCCTCCAGACCCGCTTTGGACGGCCTGGGAGGTTGCCCCTACCTGTTTTCAGACCATTTTCCACCATCTCTCCAATCTTGATCGCTTCCACGAATGGCTTACCCATGGCTGACATTATGTTTTGGAAATAGTCAGATTCTTGAGCCTGGAGAAAAGTAGTGACCATTTCCACTTCATCCATGGGAGGCTTCACTCTTGACGCCTGTTCACGCCACTTAATAGCATATTCTCTGAAGCTTTCTGAAGGTTTCTTCTTTAAATTCGACAGAGAATTTCGGTCTAGTGCAATGTCGATGTTATACTGGAATTGTTTCACAAAATCTCTGGCGAGATCATCCCATATATGCCATCGGGACATTTCCTGGTCCATATACCATTCCGAAGCCATCCCTACTAGACTTTCCCCAAAATATGCCATTAGCAATTCTTCTTTTCCGCCGGCTCCCCGCAATTGGTTGCAATATTTCTTAAGATGTGCAATGGGGTCACCGTGCCCATCGTATTTCTCGAACTTTGGGGTCTTGAAACCCGCTGGCAGGTGCACGTGAGGGAACATGCATAGGTCGGCGTAAGAGACGCTCTTCTGTCCGCTCAATCCTTGCATATTCTTCAAACTTTGTTCAAGGCTTCTCATTCTCTTGGCAATCTCATTTTGTTCTGCAATTCTGGGGTTCTGATCCTGCCCGGGTGCAAGCTCGCACTGAGGCGGTAGAGGATTAGTGCTGGTAGCGAACCTAGTTGGTTCCATTGAGAACGATGGTGCTTGGAATGTAAAAGAGGATGAGTCAAAGCTTGGTTTGTACGTGGCAGGCTGTGCCGTAATCGGGCAAGGTGATGCAGTAAAGATGTTCATGCTTGCATCGGTGGCTGACATTCGGGGATGAGGCTCAGAAGGCGATCCAGCAGAGAAGGCTGAGGTGGCTGGGTACCCGAATGGGGTAGCAGGATAATTTATGGGGACATTAGAAGTCCCACTTGACCTGGAGAATAATTCAGGGAATCCGGGGACGACACTTGGCGGCTCTTTCCCATTATTCCAGTCGTCCAGCATTTCCAACATGCGGAGCCGTAGGATTCTATTTTCCTCCGCAGTTGCGGATTCAGGTGTGAGGACGGCTGAGATCGAGCTCTCCTCGGAAACAGGGATTGTTTGCAATGGAATTTCTGAAGACATTTCCACACTTCCTTTTGACCTGGTGAAGTAAGTGTGAGTACTGCTTCTGGTCCTAACAACAGGTAGTTGAACACTTCTCCTTGACCTCGTGAAGTATGAGTGCGAGGCCAGACTTTCACCAAACCAACCGTCTTTTCAAAAACCCTGGAATACTCATCGACAAACGCACGGTTAATTTGCAGCAAATAACAGATAGTTAATCTCACGTTGGGCATGATGCACCTATACAGTTAAGTGGATTACTATATGTTTGCTACGAGAGCATGCGTCATTCCGGCATTTTTCCTCTTATTAGTTTTTCCCTTTTTTATTATTATTATTATTATTATTATTATTATTATTATTTTTCTTTATTTTGCAGTAAAAGAAATGCGACCGGATCCGATGAGGATTGCCTACGTATCACGATGCCTACGTGAATCAGATCATTACGTAGTTCGAAAAACACAAATGAGCGTAAAAGAAGCAACCTCTTTATTGTTGAAATGGTCTATTACAAACTACATTTTGCAAAAGAAAAAGCAAACTTTGAAAATAAACCTAGACTCAAAATAGACTAAAAATCACCCTGATGGGAAAAACAGGCAGAAGATGCTAAGATACGGACTTGGCTTATGAGTGCATTATGGTTTTGAAAATTGGTGTCCGCGGGGCATCGTTCGGCCTCGCCGCGGTCCTAGGCGTGAGATCCCTCTCAAGTTGTTCCAGCTCATGCATAATCTGCTTGACATAACCCATCACTGCCGAGAGGAAGGTAACGCTGGTCATGTTTTCACATCGTAGACATCGTCTGGTGATGGCATGGGCAATGGCCTTGATCCTATCCCTGGTTTGCTTCTTCTCTACGAGTAGACGTTTTATCTGATCACTACATATCTTGAATACCTGAGCATCCTGCATATGCTGATTCTTCAGTCGCCGTACTTCTAACTTTATCTGGGCTAATGAGTCATACCAGTATCTGCTCTCAATTTGGAAATTCTTGGCCTGATCAGCTGCTTTGATCTTAAGTATAGCCATCTCTTTCTTCATTTTGGCAACAGTTTTCTCGTGGTCGCGTTTCGATTGGTTCAAATGTCGGCGATGCTTCTCTATTCTTATTCCCCACTGTGCCTTGAGCTTTGCCATAATCTTTCCCGATTCTTCTAAACCATCTCGCCACTCCGCGACTTCTCTTTTTAAACCCTTAATCAACTGCTGGTCTGATCGACTTCTGGGCTATTCATCAAGAGACAATCTCAATTTTTGGATTTGGGCCTTGAGTTCTTCATTCTCTTGGACCAATTTATTCTTTTCACTTTGATCTGCCGCGATTTGTATGCTGTTATTGAACTTCAGACTGTCAATTTGTAGCTTCAAATCACCGATCTCTGCCCGATACTCTTTTTCTTTTGCTAACCAATTCCATTGCCCTTGGGATGATTCTACAAAGTCTTTGAGATGCGGTCTCTTAGCTGGTCTTTCGCAAGACAGGTCGCTCTGAACCAAGCGTGATACCCTGGGGCAACTTCCCCTTTTGCTATATCCATTACACAAGTTCTTGCCGTCAGATGTTGGCACTCACTCCAGATTTGGCGAACTTCTTCTTCGGGGAAACGACCATCTGGACTGATCTCAATCACTTGGGTACTCAGATCTTCATCTTTCGGCACCACTTGATACCTCCCCAGTTGCCTCAGAACCCGATATGGGGCGTAGGGTTGGATGCTTTTAAGTCCCATCAACAGAAAGTGGGGCCTGGTTGCTTGCATGTATATGATTTCCTCAACAGGCGACCATCCGAACGTCCATTAGATTTGGCTAGCAGTGAGAGTTCGGAAAAATGAGGTCCGTGATGTGACGCCCTCAGGTAGATTGAAACCTTTGACTCTAGTGTAGAATTCTCCAATGCAAGTCTTCTCAGGCGAACCGTAACCCAAGAGCGGAGAGCGGCGGCATAAGTGATCGGTCATCCATATTTGCAACAGTAGGTTACATCCTTCGAAAAAGTCGCCCCTGGCTCGACAAGCAGTGAGAGCCCGAAAAATGTCAGCCATAATCATAGGCGCTAGAGTACTCTTATCTTGGGTGAGCAAAGTACTGACAACCCCAGTTATTTTTAGATCGATGTTGCCGTCCTTCCTCGGGAACACTATAAGACCTAAGAAGGCCGTCATGAAAGCCAACTGCCTGTGTTCGTCCCACTTTTGTCGGTTGCCTTTACTACATAGTTTGAAATCCGACTTATTGAACCCGTCTTCATGACCGTATCTAGCATACATGAGATGGAGACTGCAGAAACCTTTGGCAAGATCTGGATGGTGAAATGTTCGGGGTATTTTCAGAAAATCCAAAAACCGGTGTACCGTGACGGCCCTAGGTGCAATCAAGTACTTGAAACTTAACGGAGCTTCATCACCCCCAATGTTCGAAGTCTGAAAAATGGAATACATTGTGCGCCGAGTCCCAGTAAGTGACCAATGATCTGATAATATCACCCCGAGGCTGAATGTCTAGTAAATCCGGGAGATTTTTCAGATATTTCCTCACTTTGCCTTGCCCCTCTTTGCCTAAGTCGTTCCACCATAATCGCAACTCAAAAGGGATCTTGGTCATTATTGAAAACGATTCATTTTGTATCGTGCTCATCCTGCACATTTATTTAGGGTGATAAACTTTATTAGACTCAAAAATTAAAATTATCTAGATTTTTTTTTTGCAAAAACGGGAGGTTGGACCCGCCGAGGGTTGCCTACGTATCTCACCCCGTGCGAGAATCAAACCGGCGTAGTTCGGTCAGATCAAAATAGGGGAAACAAAAATAAAATCCCTTAAAGAAAAGAAGAATAAACCCCCCTTTTTTTTGAAATTGTTATATGTTTTGTTTTTCATTTTATTATTTATTTTTGAAAAGAGACCAAGGAAATATTTACACATTTTAAACTTCCTCTTTTTTTTGAAATTTTGAAAATCTTTTAAAGAAGTGCTACAAATGAAACATTTTATTTATATTTTTTTTATTTTGAAAGTGATTAAAATGAATAGTCGAACTGAAAGGCAAGCTCTTTTTTTTTATCAGCTTTTTTATATTTTTTAGAAAATTCCGATTTTGATATTACGCGGACATGGTTTTTTTTTTTTTAACAAAATAAGTAATTATCTCCCTACTCTGCTATTTTTGAAATTTTCGGAAACCGGTCAACATGCAGATTCGAAGCAAATAGATGCGCACAACAAACAGGATGCAGCATGGTGGTCTTTTCATTCCAGGTTGCCTGTCCTAGACGGACCCAACCCCTGTGTTGAGTCCCCTATGTCAAATGCAACATGATGCAGATAAGCGTTCCTACTAGGGATCCGGCAAAAGGTTTCGTTATACTAGGTTTATAACCTGGTTAGATGTTCTAGACTGTGTACCCGAGCAGACAACTCGAGTCGAGGAGGGGCAACTTACCGGGAACCAAAAGGCCGTCCGGCTTCGTAACTTATCCATCCTCTTTCTTATTTCAGGTATCGACACTAACAGAATAGGGAGCCTCGACCAGCGAGCTTCTCCCCGGAGGTGAAGAGAGAAGGGTTCGGCACAGTTTATATACAGTTCAGATAATATCAAAGCAGTAAAAAAACAAACAGTGCAGCACGTTATGTCAAAACATGTAATAAATATCAGATAATAAAGCCAAATATAACAATTATTCTAAGCTCGAATTCTTGAACCTTGAACCGGAGGTTCTGGGTTCGTAATCCCCAGCAGAGTCGCCAGAGCTGTCACACCTCCTTTTTGCGCGCCCGCCCCCGAAGGGTTAAATGCGCGAGGGGAGTTTTTCCAATTTAAGTGACAATATTCGAAATGGGATTATTTATTTAATTCAGAGTCGCCACTTGGGAAAGGTTTGGCTTTTGGTGTCCCAAGTCACCGGTTTATCTTGAATCCCAAATCGAGGAAATTTTCGACTTTTCCAAATGAAGTCTGCGAACCAGAAATTCTAAGTAAGGAATTCTGTTGACCCGAGGGAAGGTGTTAGGCACCCTCGAATCCCGTGGTTCTAGCACGGTCGCTTAAATTGTTATAATGGCTAAATATCTGATTTAAATACATGTTATGACTTACGTGCTTTTATTAAGTTTAAACCGCTTTTATTATTATCATTTATTTTTATAGAATTGCAACGTCGTGAAAATGCATCTCGAACCACGTCACAATCAATGCACCCGTGGTCGTCGACACATTTTGACTCCGTTGAGATTTGGATTTGGGTCACATCAATGTGCACCCGTGTTTAAGAAAGTTAAATTATTAAGCCGCGCCTAAAGAGTCTAGCGCGTTATTATTTTTGTAGAAGGCCATTAAATTCACTAAACGGCCTATTCCGAATTTTAAGAATTTATTATGGTTATTTATTGAGGGCCCCGCAATTTTGCATTTTATTTGGCGAGGCTCGTCTCTATTTTTTTTAGAAGGGATATCCTAAAGTGGCTACATTTCTAATGCATTTGTCTCTAAGACTAGAAGAAAAGGGTACATGCTAATTTAATTATATGCTTTGGCCCAAACCGGATTCTTACCAATTTCTGATTAATTATTTACAAAGTGAAGAGGCATCGTACCTTGTGAAACATACGAGATTGACCAAATGCTATACTTGTATCCAAACATTTCTTGAATTGAACTTAACTAGACTTATTTAGGCTAGATTAAGGGAATTGAACACTAGGCATTGTTACTAATGGGGATTCGAACGTGCTCCTATATACTGCCTAGCGGGTCCTGATAAAAGAACTAAAGTAAAACAGAACATCATTGTGTAAGGTGGAAATATTCTATCCTATGCATGTCATTATAGTCAAACAGGAATCCGGTTGAAAATTTTATGTCAATTATCCATGCATTCTATGTATTGTACCATTACATCTCGTACTGACAAACAACTATAAAACTACGATGCAAGAGGCTAAAACCTGGTTAAGTATTGACTAACTAATCTTTCGCTACTGAATTACGCACTAATCAATTTATACAAAAGAAGTCAATATACCATGAGCATTACAAACAGACATTTAAACTTCTTCAAACTCCTTTCATTTCATGCTTCGAACTGTTACAATTAACACCAACATGGGACTCGAAATGTGTACCTGAATACTGAAATGCAAAGAAGAAGCAGAAGCAGAAGGGTCAGCAGCAGCAGAAAGCAGAATAGCAGCAGCAGCAACAAGCGAAGCAAGTAGAATCAAGAACCCGACTGGAACCAGTTCCAGAGTAAAACCAACAGACAACCAACAAACTCAATTGGCTTTGAAAGAAATCAGTATTGAACAAACAGGTCAAAACCAGCGAAATCAAGACAGCAGAGAAGAATGCAATTTCTAGTTTTGTCTGTCGTGTTATCGAACAAAGTTATTTTCCAGTTTTCTATTTTTCAGAACTTCACTTTCAAAATGTTCCCTCTCAATTCACTCTCTTCTTATCAGATCTATCCTATGTCTGTGTATGTTCATGTATGTGTGTCCCTCTCTCTTATCTTCTCTATGTATATATGTGTATCTCTTTTGCTCTCCCTAATCTCTGGTCCAGGTTCTTGCTTTTTCTCTTTTTTTTCTTACTGATGGAGGTCCTTCCCTTTTATAAGCCTTAACATCACCCCTTTGACAGCCTGTTAGACCAAAAGAACACCCCTCCCATGTGCTATCTTCTTTTCAGTTTCCACTTAGCTATTTAAGTATTAACCCCATGACATTCCCTTGGCAGGCTTAACTTTTTAGTAATGTTTATTATTTCTGAAACTTAAAGCAGAATATGGGCAGCAGGATGTAGTCTGACAGCATATGCTGTCAAACTATTTAATTCAAAAAGCACTTAGGCAGGGCACAGGCTGTGCACAAAATGCACATGTTGTGCACAAGTGCACATGCCCTCCAATTTCAGAACTGTGACTAAACAGAACATTGATTTTCTGATTCAAATTAACAATTGTAAGCACTAAACTCAGTTCTTAAATGATTCAGGCCATGCTTATCAAAAGTAAATCGATTTGTTATTGTTCAGGCAGCTGAAACTAATTGACGACACATGTCGACTCGACTATATTAATCATAACATGTACAATCGTAGCCAAAATCAGACATTTAACAGTATCGAACGCATGATTTGAATTATACTGACTAAGCAGAATTGTACTCGAGGAATCAGTTAATCAGTTCAAATTTGAAATTCAACTAATTGCACAACAAATACATACATACACATTATCAGAACAAGTAGAAGAAGAACTCAATCAAACAACAAAGGTTCAGGCAAGGTGGACAGGACACAGTCGGTAAAATTTGAAACACAAATTTCATAACAACATGAACAGCCTTTTAAACAAACATGGACTAACAGAATAAAGAAAAGAAAACAAAACTCACCTTAAATCCCGAAAAATCAAAAACCTTAACTTGGATTCGAACAGACCTTTCTTAAGGCTGAACGGACTTTAATCGAAGTGTTTCTCAGACGAGAAACACTTCGATTAAGGTCCATTAGACCTTAATCTCTTGGTTTAAATGAGATACGGACCAGTGACGAGGAACCCTAAGGTTCCAAAGATTAGATCTGGGATTCATGCTTCCCTGGTCAGATTCGGACCAAACCAAGCATGGTTTGGTCACGAGGGGGGTCTGGGGAGTGTCTGGTGTGAAACTGGGGTTAAACGGTGTAAGTCAAGTTCTGACTCGAATCTTCAAACGAAGATTCGAGAAGGTGGGAAGGGATTCGAGTTAAGTAGTTAACAGATCCATGTTCAGGATGGCAAGGGGGTTCTATGGTGTTAAGGGTGGGGTTACCGGCGTCCATGCCGCCGGCTTTCATAGTGAAGAATACAGGGGCGGCTAGGGTTTTGGAGGGGAAAAGGGATGAGGACGAAGGTGACCTAAGGCTGGGGTTCGGATAGGGGGGGCAGGGTAAGGTTATGAGTTTATATAGTTAGTGGATAGGTAGATCCTGGCCGTTGGATGAGACGTGATGAAGGGCCAGGATCCTTCAACTAACGGGGAACGGTGTCGTTTCGAGGGTAAAGGGTTGGGGTCGGTCCGGGTGAGACGGGTCGGGTCTGTTAGTGGGTACGGGGTGTGAGATCTTGGCCGTTGGATCAGTTTGGTTTGAATGGTTGAGATGGATCGGCATTGAAACGACGTAGTTTTGGTGTTAAACTACGTCGTTTTGTGGCCTGGGGGTGGGCTGTTCGGACTGGTGGCTTGGGTCGTTCATTTGGGCTTCAGATTTTGAAATGGGCACGACCCAAATTCATTTTAAAACAAATTTTTACCCTCTTTTTCTTTATTTCTAATTTCCTAAATACACAACCTAATTAAATAAAACTAAGCACTATTAATTAACACTTAACATATTTATTTCACGCGTATAAAATGTTAAAAGTAGGTAAAATTAAACAAGGCAACAAATCAGGACAAAAGAAATGCGTATTTTTGTGATCTCCCATTTAACAATCGGATTACGGTTCACATTACGCACGACACATACATTTTGTATTTTGTTTTAATAAAAATGGGCAAAAATCATAAATAATTAACAAAGTGCCATGTAAAATCCAAATTTGTACAGCAGGACCATTTGTTATTATTTTTTTAATTCTTTTGGAGCGATTGTTGCGTAAGACAAAAATCACGTGCTCACACCTATAATAACTAGAAATAGGAAAACTTATTCTTATATTAATTCTGATTACAAATCTTATTTAGACATGAACTAAATAAACTAGCAAATATTAAATCCTAAATAATTATGATTTCTTACTATAACTTTAAAATAGTTTTCCAACAATTTAGGCACACAATCTTTCCTTCTTGACATTATATTTCAGATGGTTTGAAGTAGATGGGAATCTTTGGTTTAGAATAAGAGACGTTTTTTAAATGTGTGATCATATCATTTAAAAACTTAAGGCTCTATTAGATTTGTCAATGGAACAGTAATTCGACCTTTAGTCGAGCTTCATGGTACTGACGAGAGCTTGACCTTTACGCCATGAGTGAAGGGAAGGGAGAGATGAAGGAAGAACGAGAAATGAATCTTCGAGAACTTGTTTCTCTGGTTAAAGTCGAAGTGAAGAACCCACTATATACAAAAGTGTGTCCCAGTAAAATGAAAGACAGCAAAACCAAACAAACATAACGGACTAACTAACAAATGAGTTGGTTATAGTTATCAACTCAAAGACCTAACTACTGCTACACTAACAAACTGAGAATTAAGCTAAGTAAAGCTACTAGTTTACATAATTAATCTTAACACCCCTCCCCCTCACCGATCAAGTTGGAGGTGTAGTAAACACATCCAACTTGCCTAATGCAGCACTATGTTTAATTCCACTCAAAGTCTTTGTGAGGATGTCTGCTAACTGATTATCTGTTCTGATGTGGTGTAGTGAAAACAAGCTTGCTTGTAGTTGATTACGCACAAAATGGCAATCCACTTCTATATGTTTGGTGAAAGACTGGATTCCTTGCAATGTGGAAGGCAGACTGACTATCACAGAACACTAAAATGGGCATAGAAAAATGGACAATATGCTCTTCAAATAATCTGCTTAACCATACCAATTCCCCCACTACTTTCCTCAGAGCCCTATACTCCACTTCAATGGAGGACAAAGGTATAGTCTCTTGCTTCTTAGACTTCCAGCTGATAAGGCTATTGCCTAGAAGGACCAAACAACCTATGATAGATCTCTTAGAGTTTGGGCAGGCTGCCCACTCAGAGTCACAGTAGGCTCTAACTGTGTGGTCCGCATATTTTGACATGAAAATCCCTAGAGTGGAATCATTTTTCAGGTATTTGAGTAGATGATATGTTATCTTCAAGTGAGGCTCTCTAAGCTCTTGCATAAACTGACTCAAGTGTAGAACACTGTATGCAATATCCAACCTGGTATTAGTTAGGAAAGTCAGCTTAGCTTACTATGATAAGTAGGACCCTGCAGAATGGTGTTTTTCCTGACTTTTAGCTTCATAGAGGGATCCAAGGGTGAGGAACAAGAACTGCGATCCAAGCAATTGTATTCTTTCAGTAAGTCCGGTACAAACTTTCTTTGGGATATAATGACGCCATCATCTTTGTACATAACTTCCAACCCCAAAAAGTAATGGAATTGCCCCAGGTCTTTGATCTTGAATTGCTCATGTAGAAAAGCTTTGAGTTGTGCAATTACCTCATGGTCAGTCCCAGTGAGCAACACATCATCTACATATACTACAATATATACTGAGGACTTTCCATTCCTTTTGTAGAAAAGTGAGTATACTACTATACTGAGTAGTCATTCATGGAATGTGTAACCTTTAGAACACAATGCTTCAGTCAACTTTGTATACCACTATCAACTAGCTTATTTTAAACTATAGAGAGAATTGTTTAGCTTACATATCAACCCAGGTGGGACTTGCATATACACTTCTTCGTGGAGATTCCCATGAGGGAAAACATTATTCACATCTAACTAAGATATGGCCCAACCTTTCTTAAATGCATTGGCTATCAATGCCCTCATTATTGTCATCTTCACCACTAATGAAAATGTTTCTGTATAATCAATTCCTGCCTACTGAGTGTAGCCTTTGACAACCAATTTAGCTTTAACCTTTAAATGCTACCATCAGCTTTATGTTTCACCGTGTAGACCCATTTGCAACATATCGCCTGCTTCCCAGGTGGTAATGGAACTAAGTCCTAGGTGTGATTGGAATATATACTTTAAATTCTTGTGTCATTGCAACCTGCCATGCAGAATCAATAGCTGCCTCCTCATATGATGATGGTTCCCCATCATGACAAACATTTCTCACAAAAACCTGACTATTAGGAGTTAGTAGACCAGAGGCAATATAGTGGTTCATAGAAAGCAAAGGATTAAGATAAACAGTGTTTGGTTTAAGGTTAGGAAGAGAATGTACATAGTCTTACAAATAACCAGGTGGCGTATGTAGTCTTTGAGATTGTCTCAATTGTAAAGGTTCTACAGAGGGTTGTTCAGTATAATGCTATGGTTAATAAGGTAGTGGATATACAGATACTGTAGAAGGTAATGGAGAAGAAACAGATGCAGGTGACATAGAATTATGTGTGATATCAGGACTCCTTTGATCAGTGAGAACATTAGATAGGTGTTGTGCAGTGTTTGTGTCATTAGAAGATTGTTCATATAAGGACTCAATGAAGGGAATATAATGAGGAACATTAGGTTGAGAAGATGCATTCAAGATGACTGCAAATGGGAAAATGAACTCATTGAAGACTACATACCTGGAAACATGGATCTTCTTAGTGTCTAGACTCAAAAATTTGTACCACTTTGTGTTGAAAGGATAACCAACAAAGATATATGGTGTTGTTCTTGGCTCAAACTTGTCCTTATGTGATTTTGGCAGTAGGATAGCAAAGACACCCAAAGCTCTTTAGATGGAAATATTTTGGTTTTCTTTTGTACAATAGCTCATATGGAGTCTGGTTTTTTAGGGAGGCAGAAGGCAATCTATTTATAATATAGGTGGCACAAAGAATACACTCTTCCCAATATTTTAGTGGCAACTTGGATTGGAAGAGAAGTGCTCTGGCTTCAATGAGGTACTTATATTTTTTTTCCACCACACCATTCTGTTGTGGTATATAGGGACAGGTTCTTTGGTGGATAATGTCTTTAGATTGGAATAGCATACTTACTTCTGTGTTGGTGAATTCTCTAACCCATTATCTGACCTTATGACCTTGATAGTCACAACAAATTAGTTTTCCACCAGATTAATAAAGCCTTTGAGCACTTGGAGAGTATTGTTTTTGCTAGACAGAAGGTGTGTCCAGATGGATCTACTGAATTCATCTACCATGGTGATAAACTATTTGTGTCTATCATGTGTAGGGACATGATATGAGACCCATAGATCAACATGTAGTAGTTCAAAAATTCTGCTACTTATACTAGTCCTCCGAGGAAATGGGAGTCTTTCTTGTCTAGCCACGGGGCAAATGTTAAAATTAAAAGGTTGTTTGGGAGAGAAGGTTACCGGGATAGAATAAATATTCTTCATTTTGATAAAAGGGACATGTACAAGCCTGTTGTGCCATAACACATCCATATTATCTCTAGAACACAAATGAGAAGATGAATTATAAGATGAAGTCATAAGAGAAAATTGTCCTTCATTATTTGCCCATGGACTATTTACAATTGGATGAAAGGAAACACACTTATTGACATGCAATGACTTATTTACAACAGAATGAGAATTGGACGTTGTGTGTTACATGTGCAACAAGTAAAGGTAGTTGGTAAAATATCAGAGGTCTTTACTGCAGGGCTTGCACTGTTGCTCTTCAAGCAGCTTGGGCACAAGATGTACAGTCCATCCTTGAACCTACCAATCACCAGAGGCCTCTTCATTGAAGGGGTATGTATTATGCAACAGTGTTTAGCAAAGGCAACAAGACAGTTGAGATGAGAAGCCAAAGAATGAACAAAAAATCAAGTTGTATCTAAAAAAAGGGACAAATATCACCCTGTCTAAAGTGATTTTAGGAGTGAGTATCACACTACCAATCTCTGTCACCTTTACTTTGTAGCCATTTAGAAGTATAACTAACAAAGGATGGGGTAATGTTATTATACTGGTCAATAGGGATCTATTAAAACTCATATTGTTCGATGCCTTGAATTTATAATCCATGAGTCAGTCTTGTTTATGAAACATTCACATAACAACTTATCAAAATCAATAGAGGATGTGCAAGCTATAATACCTGAAAATTTGCCGTTTCAATTGGAATGCGGCACTGCTTGTGCAATCTCTTCCTTCTCCTGATTGAAACTACTGCAACAAACTCACTGACTGACTATATTCTTCTTTGGTGAGGCTCACATTTTGAGCATTATCATGAGCAGTAGGTCTCTCACTATCAGCATATTGTGTATTTGTGGCTGCCACATATGCATTAGCCACTCCTCTATTTCCTCTATTGAACTTAATGTTCTGGTTACCATTGTGATTATGGCCATAGTTGAAAGTTTTTCTTGGATTCTGATTAAAGTTGGAAACTTGATTATTATTTATGTTTGGATTTTGATTTTGAATGAAACTCTGAGTATATTTATGAAGCTTGTAACATTTCTCTTTGGTGTGTCTTGGTCTCTTGCAGTGATCATCGAATGGTCTATTTCTATTGTTGTGATTGTTGCTGGAGGAGTAATAGTCCTAAAGGACCCTGGTCTGCTTGTGTTAGCATTCAAGGCTGCTAGTTTAAGAGCTAGATGATTATTTGTCCTGATTTCTCTCCATCTTTCCTCTTGAATTAGTAGTGAAAAAGCCTGGGCAATTGAGGGAAGAGGATCATCATGAGAATACTACCTCGGACTATAGTGTATGTCTTATTTAGTCCCATAAGGAACTGTATTAACCTCATACCTTGTTCAGCTTTGTGCATACTTTCCTTGGCCCCACACGTGTAATTACAAATACAATGAGATTTGGTAATTAGAGTGTTAAGTTCCTCCTATAACTTCTTCATCTTAGTGTTGTACCCAGTGATATCAAGAGTTCTTTGGGATAGGTTATTGATTTCCTTTTGAATTTGGTACAGTTTTGTTCCATTAGTTTAATCATATCGATATTCAAGTTCTTTCCATAATTCGACTACATATGTCACATACTCAATACTATTTGTAATTTTCTTAGCTAGAGAGTTTAGGATTCATGAAGTTACCATGTCATCGCACCTTTCCCACAATCGATACTTTGATGAGTCTGGATCTGGTCTTTTGCATTCCGCATTGATGAACCCTAGCTTATTTTTCACTAATAGGGCTCGCATTATACCTCTTCTCCATGAACGGTATCCAAAACCATTAAATGGAATATGAACTAGTGGTGCTCCAGGATTATTAGACGGATGCATGTAAAAGGGGCTACTGGTATCAACAATTGGCTGATTAGGAGATTCAACCATGGACTGTGTAGATTGTTCATCATCATCGACGATAGTCATCTCGCACAGTTGAATTTTCTAAGTGATTGAAGATTAAAATATAGCAATTAAAGATCTAAGGAGCTAGCTGTGAACAAAGTACAACTTTTTCCAAAATTACGACTCGAGATCAATGAAAAGCGAAACTTGCATGAGCACGATTTGATCGAATTCTAGAATGACAGATTGAGATCTAACAGAATCAGAAGAACGAGTCAAAACCTGTGATTGGCTCTGATACCGTATTAGATTTGTCAATGAAACAGTAGTTCGACCTTCAACTGAGCTTCAATGGTGACGAGAGCTTGATCTTTACGCCATTAGTGAAGGGAAGGGAGAGAAGAAGGAAGAAGGAGAAATAAATCTTCCAGAATTTATTTCTCTTATTGAAGTTGAACTGGAGAACCCACTAAATACAAAAATATATCTCAGCAAAATGAGAGAAAGCAAAACCAAACAAACATAACAGACTAACTAACAAATGACTTGGCTACCGCTGTCAACTCAATGACCTAACTACTGCTACACTAACCAACTATGAATTAAGCTAACTAAAGCTACTAATTTATATAATTAATCTTAACAAACATACTAGGTAAACATATATCTATAAGTGAGAACAATCTTCCACAAAAATTTAGACATGGAAAGTCTAGAGTACTGTTAAAAGAGTGCCAAATCAATTCAAGTAACATGTTTGACTAAGTCAAGATTGTCTTAGTCAATCTTGGGAGTAGAAAGTAAATATCCGTTGACCTTCTTTGTTAACAAAAAATATATACACTAAAAAAATGTTGTCATATAAAATGACACAGATATAGTACAATACTTATGATCAACTGAGGATTACTATATATCACTTGCATTTATCCTATATTTGACAAAGAAATATTAGCTAGTTGGCCTAAATCATCTAGATATTGAATAAGGATTATGTATAGCGACAAACAGAGGCCACGTTGCAAAGTGAATAAACAAAATAAAAGAAACAAACTTTTTTTTTGTCGATGGTATGCCAACTCATGGGAAGCTTCTTGATTACATATATTTCCTTTGTTTATAGTGGTGGTGGGTGGGTGTGTGTGGGGGGGGGAGATGAGTGATAGAGGCAGCAAGAAAAGAAAGCTACTTCTCATGTATGCAAATTTAATTTCTCATGCATTGTTTTCAGACACCTCAAAATTTTCACTACAGGAGGAATATTGTTGGAAGTTTTCAAAGCTAATTTGGACACTTTTGCAAAGATTAGCTAGAATAGCACACAGTAACAGACAAGAAAGCTTTTGGACATTTTTGCAAAATTAGCTAGAATTGCAAACAGTAACAGACAAGAATAGCTACACTTTCCAGTACCTGACCAATAGTTTTCTTTTGCAACTTGTGACCATATATATACTATATTATATTATAAGTTCTTAGATTCCATCTCCCCCCACCCAACCCCATTAGCTCTTTTAGCTTGTTCCTTTACACTTTTAAAGTTTTAACACTAATTAAACAATTCATTTTTCTCCAAAGTTTGTTGTTTAATACATTAACGGTGAAACTAAAGATTTTTATATATACATGTCAAATTAAGTAGAGCATAGCTAAAATTTCAACCTTATAAGTTTTAAATTTTAGAACGACGACTTTAAGAGTTAATAATTAGGTTCTAGATTTAACATGTGTATATATATTTAATGAATTTCTCAACAAAAATACACTGCTTATACAAAACTATTGTGTTCGATCAAATTCGTAACTGAGCTCCTACCTCTATTCCTGGATTTACTATAACATGTAAATTTCTATATGTTAAGTTGAAAAATGACTATGTTCAGTACAAAAGAATTTAGTTTAGCCTTTATACACTCATAATATTATGAGTGTATCCTATGGGTTTAACTTTTAAAGTTTTTAGCATTGAATCCGTTATATTTTTAAAGTTATAGGTTGCTCGGCTCGAAAATTATGGGTCTACTTAGATATATATTAATCAATTCAAATTTTGCTTTTACACGTCAAGTGTTATAAAGTTAAATACTTTTCTCTATATAAACTACTACTCCTTCAAACCAATTCGACGAGCCTCTAGTTTTTCCTGATCACCAACATGATCAGTTCATACCCTAGAACCGTCGGCACCGCCGCCATCACCACCGTAGACTGCCAGAAACAAGTCCGGTCATGGCGGCTCCTCCGCTCTCTCATTGAGCTACTCATCCCCACCTGCAATTGCACCTTCGTCGAAGATCAAGAAGAAAATGAACATCACAAGAACTTTAATTTTCCCTATCACCGTCACCCGCCATCGTCGTCGTCTTCCTCGAATATTACAGGGACCATCTTTGGCTATCGCCGGGGAAAAGTCAGCTTCTGTATCCAAACAAACCCTAAATCCTCCACACCAATTCTCCTCCTTGAACTTGCTGTCTCCACCTCTACTCTTGCTAGGTAATATTGTGCGTAAAATCATTTTATTTAAAAGTTTAAACTGTTAGGAAGAGCATTTGTTTAAGTATTTTATTATGTGATGCCTCAAAATGTCATTGACGTGTGAGTTCAATTCTTTTTTCATAGGCCAAACACGTGGAATGAATTTTTCTTTTTGTATGGCGATGAGATTTGAACCTATGATCATTGCCTGCTCTAATATCACGTTGAAAGCAGGGGCGGTTATAGTCCAATATTTACGGGTTCAAGTGAATCTAATAACTTTTACCTAGACTCTTATTTAGCTCGGAGGCCAGTATGTTGGACCATTTATATTTATTTATTGACATAAGATCATTGTAGGAACCTATACTAAAATTCTGGATCCGTCTTTGGCTGGAAGTGTATGATTATCTTATATCTTATTTAAAATATTAAGCTATTAAACGAGCACTCTTTTAATTATTTCGTTGATTTAATTATATTATGTCTCAACTCTAGGGAAATGAATGGAGGGATTGTGAGAATCGCATTGGAGAGTGACAATAATGGTGAAGATCAATCACTTTTGAGGATGTATTGTAATGGTAAAAAAGTAGGGTTTGCTGTGAAAAGAAAACCTAGAAAAGCTGATTTACAAGTATTGGGACAAATGGAATCAGTTAATGTGGGAGCAGGCACTATTCATGGGAAAGATGATGATATTATGTATCTTAGAGGTAAATTTGAGAGAATCCATGGATCTTATGATGACTCAGAATCATTTCATTTGATTGATCCTGAAGGAAGTATGGGTCAAGAATTAAGCATTTACTTTCTACCTTCTCGCGGCTAATAACATGTTTGAGACTGAGACGTAATTGATTGTCCATGACGGTCAGTACTTTGGAGACCATTCCTTTATGATCCGTTATTGGACACAGGATTTATCTCATCTGAAGCTACCATTTACTCGAGCTTTATCTTATCTGAAGCTACCAGCCATTTACTCGAGTTTTATCTCATCTGAAGCCACCATTTACTCGTTGGGCACAATTTTTTGGGCAAGATAACGTTCATTCAAGTACAAGAATTGAGGTTTTCCTAAGTTTTTTCATGCATGGGATTAAGCTATGCAGATGTTTCTAGTCATTTTTAATTTTCTTGATTTTATGTCCTTTGTTTATGAGTTTCTCTTGGGTGTAACCATGCAAACCTATTTTTTTGAGTTATGCATAATTGCATGACTTTTTCCCTGTGGGAATGTTTGTATAAGGGTGCTTGACAACAACCTAAGATGAAACTTTGTAAGAATAAAATAAAGGGAGGACTTATTTTGTTTCGTTTAAGTTGATTGTTATTCTTTATACAATTATTATCCATTTCTGTGTTTCGGAAGATATAGATTTAACAATTTCATCAACGAGTTTGTCAAGTGTAGAAAAATCATAATAAAGAAAATAGGGTTTGTCAACAAGCTATAAGGTTCAAATCTGCAAAGAATAACAAATAAACCAACAAAACAAAGTTTCGTGTTCTTATGTTTGTTTGGATTTATTGTTATTATTATTATCATAAATAGGAAAATAAATTCTAATTAAGGTACAGCAGATGCTAGTTTGTATACTTGGTGACCAGCGTAAGAAATCTTTCTGATATTTATTTTCTTGGGACGAAAATAATTTTAGCTAATTTTGTAGCTTCAAACAAAGAAAAATTATCTTCACGTAGGATCAGAAAGGAATATGGCTCCCCTTTGTTAAAAGTACTTTACTTTCGATCGAATTCAAATTTAATCGGACTTTAATATATATATTAAATGCCGTAAAAGAAATCAAAACAAGAAGCGGAAGCTGATAAATAATCCCAGTCTTAGGTGGCTGAATATTCGAATCTAATTTTGGAAGGTGAAGAAAGAAAGAGGAAAGCCAGTTTCATTAAGGTGGATTGGTTCTTTTCTCAAATGGTGTTTTTGTTGCATGAGCTGTTTTTGATTCTTTAATAATTTGTGTTGTTAATTCCTTTTTTTCTTTTTCTTTTTCACCTTTTCAGGAGAATATAATAAAGCTAGTGACAGATATGAATAGTGATGTTAGCACATCATTATTTTTTTGGCTAATAAGCTCGTCAATCATTTTCTTTGAAAATCTTTGTTCTTGCAGAAGAAATAATATTTGTTTATTTTTCTTACCAGTCCTTGTACTACTCTAAAGATAGAGAATATTTATACATGTTAGTTTGAGTGCCCGTATGAGTTATTAAAGAACTTGGTTCTTTATCGTGTTCCTTAAGCGTAAAGTAAACAGGCAATAAAATCAACATAATAATTTTACGTGGAAAATCACCCGGCTCAAAAGGTGCAAAAACCACGGTTTACCACGTAGGATTTTCAACTCCAACTCCGCTAGAACAATGAGCCAAAATGTATCAATTACAAGATTGTAATTAAATACTCTCAGGTACTCCTACTACTCCTATTTGATTCACAAGTTACTCTAACTTGTAAAGCAAAATACCCACTCCATTTCACTAATTGTTTATGACACTTAATTATAACTCAATTTCCTAAAACACATTCACTAGACTTACTCAAGAAGAATACAAGGCAAGTACTCAACACAAGTAAACGACTTATGACTCTTTAGTTGATGTGTAAAAGGATAGTTCAGAAGTCCAAACTCGATCCTATTTAAAACACAACTTGAGATCTTCTAGGAGTCCTATTCATAGTCAACTTCCTCTTTGAAAGGACTCCTACTATTCCAAGGATTCCACAAGCTTTTGGACTTTTGTCTCTGACTGAATTATCCGTATCTTCTTGAGTAACGACCCTTATCACTTATAGCAGCCATCTTCTACCAAACTCGGACCTAGGTAACTTTGAGATAAAGTTAGTGTCTTGTACAGACGTACAAGTATCAATCATGAGGAGCTGGTTCTTCAGAACAGCTAAGCAGCTACGTTGAGGACCTGATTCTTTGAATATTTGGTCATACTTTGTTAATCGTCAAAACTTCAATACTCAACAAATTCCCTCTTTTTTTATGATGACAAACTTTGTACACAGCAAAACCAGGTAATCACATCAAAGAATCAGATAATCACAACAAATACTTTGACAGACATGTATGTTCACAATCCACAACCTTCCAACCTTATCTTCCCCCTTTTGGCATCATCAAAAACACAAAAAAAAAAAAATTAGACATGAATCACAAATAATGTAAAATTCAAGGCCAAACGGGCTACAACACAAGCTTAAGAAAAGGCAAATAGACTAGGCTGATGATCCAATATAGTACAAAGCAGTAAAGTATAGCAATATGAGATATTAAGTAGTGCTAAAAGAAGCTCATGGCCTTGTCTACATCATTAGTATAAAATAAACTAAGCATACTGCAAACTATTCAGACTAAGACAAAAGGAAAAAGATAAGGCATCACCGGAATAGCAAAAGATCTAAGAAAACTGAGAAGGAACAAGTTCATGGGTGAGAAGCAGATGGAGTCAAAGCTTTCACAAGGATGACAATCTATTGAGAATGATCCTCCCTATATTTTCTGAGCTCTTCCTTGAGTTGATTTGTTTCCTTTCTCAATTCATTATTGTCTTCACGAAGCTTCGCATTCTCTTAAACAGCCAACTCCAACCTCTTGCTGTGCTCTGCAGCGCTACTGTTCCCAAGTAGAATTGCAAATCTTATGGGTCCTCTAGCCTTGATCTCTGATCACGCCCAACTCTAGTCCTAAAAAGGATAAGCGATCACTGCAAATATAAGCCGGTCTAATAGTCCAGAGTCGAATCCCATAGAGAACTAAGGCTTAGCTATATCTGTTTAATATCACTAAAAAGATAAGTTTGAACAATTTTCTAAATTATAAAGATTGAGATTTATATTTCTAACTAATTAACTAGCAAATACTAGTAAACGGTAAAATTACCAACTAACGAGACAAAGGGTTGGAGATTAAATTAAGGAGGTCTAGAGTTATGATTTCCCCAATTGTCGGAATCCTTCTAGCTATGTTTTCTACAATTTTGCCAATGTATTCTCTACTGATCGTGAGCACTTTAGGTGTCGTAATTCTCTCTCGAGAAACTACAATATTTTACTAGACATATTCTCTTAAACTACGCTAGTTGGCTTTATCTCACCGCTTATTATGACCACTTCAAGGCTTTGTTATTTCTAAACCTACCTTTAAACCCGCTATATTGATTTCTCATATACATTAGGAGTGACGTTGTTCAACAACCACCTAAATATATAACCTTTCTCAAGTAATACATAATAAATAGGCACAGTCAATCGATGGCCATTCAATCAACAACAATAAATATGTAGTTGAACAAGTGGAGAAATCCAACGGCTCAATTATATAAAAACATAACAAGAATTTATTCTACAAAAGGTTCTATCAAAACCCTAGATAACAAATTAGCTATTCATAACAGTATGTAAAACTACAATACTAAAAGTCATAACCAACAATGAAACAAATAGGAAGAGGAAGGAAAAACTCGTAGAAAAATTCTCCGCCTTGCTCCTATTGTGTCTCTGCCTCCTTAGCTCGAATCTGTGTCAAATATTGGTCTCCTTTCCTTAAAATACCATTTTTCCATGTATATATATCAAGTAAGGTCGGGCCCAAACTATTATACCTTCTGCTACGCGAAAAAGGACAAGTTTCTAGGCCTGGACGTCCGCGGCCCGGGCGCGGTACGGGCGTGGTATTTGGCAAGTCTACTATTTCAGTCCGTCTTAGGTCCACGGTTGCAGTTCCAATCGCGTTTTTCACCCTATTCCGTTTGGAATTTGGAAACACATAAAACATGAAAATTGTAGCTCTTTGAGTTATCTTTCCAACCATATATTGTGGAGCCCAAATGGAATTCTGAGCAAAACATTATGTGCATTTCACTAGACAGTGCGCAATATGCCTACTCGATTCTTCGTTTTGTTGCTCTATCATCCGTTGATCCCCGAATACGATCCCGACTTAATTTCTTGGGCTTTTACTCAGACTTCAAAGCTCAAAATCACTTGAATTCATTCATAACATCTACATAGCTCGGAATCACTCTAACAAGGTATAAAACACACAATTAGTGCAAGACATTAGCGATTAAAGCTCAAACTCAATTAAAGTGCAGTAAATTTGAGTGTAATAAGCGACTAAAATACATAATTATAATATATCATCAACACCCCACACTTAAACCCTTGCTCGTATGTCCTCGAGCAATCAAACTACACCTTTTTTATAGACACGCCCTTTTTAAACAATTCTCCTAACTCATCACACAAAGAGTATTTAAAATAGACTAAGCACAAAAGCGTAACATCTTCACCTCAAGATTTGACTCACAAGTACCACGCATTATTCACAACCTACCCACTTACTCTAACATAAAGGTCACTGACATTACCTTTTATTCATGAATCAAGTGCCCTCACACAACAAAAGAGAGTAGTTCCATACAATAAAATTTAAGGACACTTGGGAACTCAAGATAGAAAGAATTCACTCACTCTCAGAAATAACATTCATATACCAAAAAAGATGCACCATAAGCTTGCACGTAGTGTACTACTCCACTAATCGAGCTCATTCAATCTAGGATCAATTAGGACTTTATTTGGTTGTAATGTAGGCTACGAGACGGGTAGGATACATTTAGATATAAGAGTGACTACACCTCCCTAAGCACTTTAATACATATACTTTAACATTCAAACCCCATACTTATGCCAAACCAAAACTCCACCTTCACATTAATATATATTACCCCATTCTTCTTTAAGCACACTTACATTAAGAGCCACCACTTATCAAGGATTTTTTTTTACAACAATCCAACTATTTTTTTTATTTTTATTTTTTCAATTCAAGTGGATCTTACTTTTTCAAAATAGTGTACCTTTCTCCTTATTTAATTAGTTCCACTCAAAAGCCAAACCAACAACCCCACACTTTAACCTTTACAAAGTTCATAAATAATTCAAGTGTTCATGAGAGGTTACAATGGTTCAAATAGATGGTTAATTTAAACAAATGGGTAAGGCTTGTAATGTGGTTTCCAAAGAAACAGGATTACAGGCTCAAATGGGTTAACTACGATACATAATAATTAGACGGGTAAAATATACATATTTGGCTCAATAAAAAATGCCTATATCACTTCCTAGACTGAATAAAACTACTATTTCGCTTTGCAAACACACAGGGCAAATTCTAGGCATCAAATGCAATGCACAAAATAACACCCAAACCTCACACCCACATGGGACATAACTCACTCAGGATTGGATTCATCACGATACTCTAGTCAAAGCAGTTAAGCAAATTTAAAATTATACAATTTAAGGTACTTATACAAGAGTCAAAAATTGAGCATAAGCGTCACAACCAAAGTACTCACTGTTCTCAAGGCATAACAAAGTCAAGAGATATTGCTTCAATTCAAAACACAATACAATGGCTCCTATTCCTAAAAAAACTAACTACACCCGGTTCAAATAAAATCCTTGGAAAAGAACCTCGACACAAAGAAAAACCAAGGGGGAATTGCTACACTACCTAACAAAAGAAAATCTTTTTATTTTATTTTTTCTTTAGAATTAAATCCCTCAAGAAAATTATCTAATAGATCCATCCTAGGGAAAAGTCCAATCTTTTCTATTTTTAAAAAAAATTATTCAATTAAACTAACACAACTAAAATAGCATAGAAGTTCACCGAGACAATTTCCTCACCCCACACTTGAAATTGTGCATTGTCCCCAATGCACACCATAATTAATAAAAGAAAGAGACTCACTGGTAGGCCAAAGGCCGAAGCACTAATAGCTCATGGGGTACTCAGACTTCTCCCAAGCTTGGTCCTTCGTGGAGGTACCTCACACTTAGTTCCAACCATTTGGTTTGTTGTTGCATACTTCCAATACCTTTGCTTTTAATGCTCCTAGAACATAAAAAATTGACACTACAAAAATAATACAGTTAAAAAAAATTAAAAAAAATAAAAGAAAGCAATAAAGCTGGGTTGCCTCCCAACAAGCGCTTGATTTAACGTCGCGGCACGACACGAATCACATTTTGCCTCCACTTCGAGCTTATGAATTGAACCCCCAATTTGACATCAAGTTTTCGGCTATGCTCCAGGGGTGGAGGAACATATCTAATTGGCCCAAGCAACCATTGTACTATTCTACACTTCTTGGCTTTTAGATGAGGTATGTAGTCCTGTCTTTCTGGCAAGAAAAATTCCAGAATGTAGGCACCTTGTTCCTCATTCCTTGACTTCTCAATCGGCTCGGATAACTCTATTTCCATATCGTCATCCAAGCACAATGTAGAAAAATGTTTGGAGTGAGTACCAATGCGCTCACACACATGAAATTCAGGACTTTCAGCATCCTCAACATCAATGATACTAGAGTCAACAAAATTTGTATCCTCAATGTCTTTGGATGACTCTAGTCTCACTTCTTCCATATTGACATCCTCAAATTGTAGTTGGCTAGGTTGTTGATGTTCTACTCTGACCTCCCTAGTTAACACCTCAAATTCATGCTCTTCTTGGCTACTATCCTCAATATTGGCTTGTTGAGCATTAAAAGCTCCAGCCATTTGACTCAATTGAGCCTCCAACTTGCGAATAGTTGCCTCTTGCCTTTCTATCTGCAATTGTTTTTCATTATTTTGTTTCAGAAGGCACTTTAACATATCATTGATCTCCTTTAGTTCTGCATCCCCAGGTTCTTTATTCCTGTTAACTTCACAAGAAAATGTAGAACCATCATAGTAAGGGGTTGGGGGAAGATAAGAAATATAAGCACAACAATAAAAGTGACCATTTTTACCACCACACACATCACTCACATTCCACAAATAAGATTGAGTTGGTGCATATAACTCGCTCTTAGGAACGTTTTGAAAATTTTTCCACGGGTGGTTTCCTTCACAATATGTATTATCTATACCTAAATTTCCATAATTCCAAGATGTCATGTTTCTCAAATCAATAGTTATAAAAAAATACAAAAAAAAAGTTTAAACTTGAACCCTAGCAATATATACAACTACAACTACACCATTAGTTCCCCGGCAACGGCGCCAAAATTTGATCACGCCCAACTCTAGTCCTAAAAAGGATAAGCGATCGCTGCAAATATAACCCGGTCTAACAGTCCGGAGTCGAATCCCACAGAGAACGAAGACTTAGCTATATCTGTTTAATATCACTAAAAAGACAAGTTTGAACAATTTTCTAAATTATAAAGTTGAATTTATATTTGTAACTAATTAACTAGCAAATACTAGAAAACGGTAAAATTATCAACTAACGAGACAAATGGTTAGAGATTAAATTAAGGAGGTCTAGAGTTATGATTTCCCCAATTGTCGGAATCCTTCTAGCTATGTTCCCTACAATTTTGCCAATGTATTCTCTACTGATCATGAGCACTTTAGGTGTCGTTATTCTCTCTCGAGCAACTACAACAATTTACTAGATATATTCTCTCGAACTACGCTAGTTGTCTTTATCTTAGCCACTCATTATGACCACATCAAGGCTTTGTTATTTCTAAACCTACCTTTAAACCCGTTGTATTGATTTCTCACATACGTTAGGAGTGACGTTGTTCAACAACCACCTAAATATGTATCATTTCTCAAGCAACACATAATAAATAGGCACAGTTAATCGATGACCATTCAATCAACAACAATAAACATTTAGTTGAACAAGTAGAGAAATCCAACGGATCAATTATATAAAAACATAACAAGAATTTATCTTACAAAAGGTTCTATCAAACCCTAGATAAAAAATTAGCTATACATAATAGTATGTAAAAATACAATACTAAGTCATAACCAACAACGAAAAAATTAGGAAGAGGAAGGAAAAACTCGTAGAAGAATTCTCCGCCTTGCTCCTATTGTGTCTCTGCTTCCTTAGGTCGAATCTGTGTCAAAAATTGGTCTCCTTTCCTCAAAATACCGTTCCATGTATATATACCAAGTAGGGTCGGGCCCAAACTATTATACCTTCTCCTACACGAAAAAGAACAAGTTTCCAGGCCTGGACGTCCGCGGTCGCGGCCCGGGCACGGTACTGGTGCGGTATTTGGTAAGTCTACTGTTTCAATTCGCGTCAGGTCAGCGGTCGCTGTTTCGACCGCATCTTTCACCCTGTTCCGTTTGGAATTTGGAAAAATATAAAACATGAAAGTTGTATCCCTTTAAGTATCTTTCCAACCATATATTGTGGAGCCCAAATGAAGTTCTGAGCAATAAGTTATATGCATTTTACTAGACAGACAATATGCCTACTCGATTCTTCGTTTTGTTGCTCTATCATCCATTGATTCCCGAATGCGATACTGACTTAATTCCTTGGGCTTTTACTCAGACTTCAAAGCTCAACATCACTTGAATTCATTTCATAACATCTACATTGCTCGGAATCACTCCTACGAGGCATAAAACACACAATTAGTACAAGACACTAGCAATTAAAGCTCAAACTCAATTAAAGTGCAGTAAATTTGAGTGTAATAAGCGACTAAAATACGTAATTATAGCCTATCATCAATCTCCTCATACATACTGTCGCGCCCCCTTTTTTCCCTCCGCAGAGAGAAGGTCTGGGTTCCGACGTTCATGGGGGTAATAACTCAATTTCTTTTGGGAATTGGGTATTTGAAGAGTCGCCACCTAACAAATTATGGTGCGTTAGGGCACCCAGAGCGGTTGACTCTTGAATTGGTTTGCATTACGAGAGATTTAGGGTAAGGGCTCGAAATAGCCTTGAGGGGAAGGTGTTAGGCACCCCTCTCGGTCCACAGCTATGGGTCCCAGCCGAACTTATGCTTATGAATTAGTCCTTTAACAAATAAGCAGTTGAAACAAATAATTGCAAATAAAGCATTTTGGACATTGTATGACTCAGATAATAAGACAAAGGATTCGAACAAGTTGTGTACATAAAAAATGAAGTTTTAACCAAAAGGAATTTGGGAAAGGAGGGGTCCTAGGTTGGTTAGCCTACAGGATCACCCCATGCAATGTCCGGTAAACACTCCTCAATGAGGGGCTACACGTGACATTAGCACGTAGTCATCATATCCCATATCTACCCTCCCTCCCCTTAGTGGTTATTAAAGCGAGTGCTGTTCAACGATCTCTATTATATGCTGTTTCCCGCCCTTTCTTAATGGTCCTGGAGGAAATCAGGACCTCTACCTATAGGCAATTCTATAGAGACCCCCAAGGTTTAAAAGGAGAAAATACTAGGTGACAGGTAAGAACAAATAGGACTTTAACACATAAGGTAGAAAAGAAGCAATTAAAGGCTCAGGTTTACCTCCACAATATTACATCTCGCGTTTTCGTACGTTATAATTTCATTTTCAGTTAACCGACATAGACGTGGGGATGAGATCATCTTGACGTTAATGTACTTACGCTATTTATAACAAGCATTAATAAGTATTATGAAGGATAAAGGGTACACGAATTAAAGAAAATGAGTTTCGTTGAAAATAGACAATTTGGAATAAAATACGGGTCGAGCGATAATACCCGATAATTTGGAACTACTACCATGAAAGGTACCATATGACCACGGTAGTATAATATATAAAGTATATATGAAGTATTTTGAAAATAAATAGAATTTTAAGTAATTTGTGATAATTTTTAAATTATGCGGGTAATAGATTAATTACCGGGTAACGAAACATTACACGGTTAACTAATAAGTGGATAAATTAAAAAAATCACCCCCAAAGAGAAACATGGCATCCCCTCTTTAGTATAGGATGAGTCATTGTTGAGCTTTATATGTATTAAAAATCTAAATTTCAAAGTCTTATCAAGACCTTTTGGTGAGCTTTATCATTCAAAAAGTAATATAATTCATTTCAAGATCAAGAACTACCCTTACGTTCTGTCTTGAACCAAAACCAAGAGAACAAACTTTTGGCATTCTGACTTCAACCTACAAACGTGAGAGAGTAGGAGCATATTGTTCAATTGAACCCTTAGCAACATTTCATTCAAAGAAAACGTTAAAGCAGATTGAGTTCGTCCGAAATTTCAAGTTTGTCCAAGTGCGAATTTCGTCCATATTTCGCAGAAGCAAGTTAGTTCAAATAATTCCGGGAACATGTATGTTAAGGCTAAGCTTTTCCTTCATTTTAACATGATATCGTAATTACACAAGTTTGATAACGAGGCATAGAGAAAAAGTTGTATCCCGAAATTTATGTATATTTTGCTAGTCTCGCAGATTACATATATTTTCCTCGTTTTCTAAGTTATCATATTCTTCTTATTGGGACTGCACATTCAGTTAAGTATTTCCTTCTTCCGGTCAAAAGAGCAGTGAGTTTACATATATACAGTATTACAAATATTTTCATTACCATCGAGCTATAATCGATGGGCATGCCTCTATTGGGCAACCTCTTATCAGATGGTAAGTTGTATACCGATACTGCTGTGGCCGAGCGCCTATGAGCGAGCCCAGTTGGTCGAGATACAGAGCCTAATTAGCCGAGTGCTTATGAGCGAGTCTACTATGGCAGAGTAGATATATATGTATACCGAGCCTTATAGGGTGGGACAACTATTTTACTCACTATATTGAGAGAGTTGAGTCGTGAGTCAGTATCAGCTGATGAGCATCTCTTCAGATTATCTTTGATCCATAGCTGCTCTTAGTTATTATATTATTTGTTCAGTTTCAGCTCCAGTATATTGCCTTACATACTCGGTACATTATTTTGTACTAACATCCCTTTCTGAGGGCGCTGCATTTCATGCGTGCAGGTTCAAATAGACATATGAGTAGACCTCCTCAGTAGGTGTTGCCCGATTTCAACTTTATCGATAAGCTACCCTTCTTTCAGAGTTGTCGGGTCCATCCGAGTGGTGTATATCTTGTGTATATATGTAGGTAGGTTACGGGTAGGTTGGGCCCTTGTTTCGATCACAGTACATCTATCAGTAGAGGCTTGTAGACATATCCTGTCGGTTAGTGCAATATGGTGGGCTTGTAGGCTCTATACGAATATTTTGTTGGCTTGTCAGTTGTAGTAATTACGACGGCCTTGCTGGCCCAGCTTTATATTGACATTAGTCAGTGTTAGTCTCCATTTAGTTTTATATCCTGTATCGCACAGTATCTTGTAATGTGGTCCATAGCCAAAGTATGACATTATATGTTCAGAGTCTCTTAGTCACAAGTGGTATGCAAGGATAGATGAGGCACTAGGTGTCGGTCTCGCCCAGGGCTTAGGGCATGACAAAAGTGGTATCAGAGAAGTTCTGTCCTAGGGAGTCTACAAGCCGTGTCTAGTAGGGTCTTGTTTATAGATTTGTGGTGCACCACATTATATAAGCAGGGGACTACAGGGCATTTAGGAGTTGGTTACCCTTCTTTCAAATCTAAATCGTGTTGTAACACTGAGTTATAGGAAATCTGAGTTAAACTTACGTGTTGACGTTTGCATGCACTGATGACGGTAACTAAGAAGACTACGGCTAGCTAGGGAGAGAAACAGTAGTAGGTAAAGGGACTAGCAAGGTACCCCCAGCAGATGGGGCCCAATCAGATTTACATGGAGAGACCCCTACCCAGCGACTACCTGCTCCTTTGCCACCTGAGGAGATTCCTAGGGAGACCGCACATCCAGTTCCCCCTCTGCTTCCATCAGATTAGGACTTGAGGAGTGCGGTACATTATTGGCACAGTTAGTAGCTACCCAGCAACAGGCTAGGGCATCTGCTAGTGCAGGACCTTCTGAGGAATCTGGGAGTTCAAGGGTCCAAGAGTTTATTGCTTTGAATCCCCCAGAGTTCACGGGGACAGATCAGAGGGAGGACCCACAGGATTTCATAGATCAGCTTCATAAGATCTTTTGGGTTATGCATGCCACGGAGAAAGAGGCAGTTGAGTTAGAAGCTTTTCGACTCTAAGATCTAGCCATATTTTGGTATGAGGGATGGGAAAGGTCCAGTGGACATGATGCACCTCCTGCTATTTGGGAGAATTTTTCAGATTCCTTTCTTGACCAATACTTACCACGAAAGATCCGACAGGCCCGACTCGGTCAGTTTCTAGCCCTCAAGCAGGGCAATATAAGTGTTCGAGAATATAGTCTCCGTTTTGACTCATTGGCTAGATATGCACCATCCATAGTTGCTACTATGCAAGATAGAATATACAGGTTTATAGCAGGGTTGGCCCCAGAGTTGACCAAGGCGTGTGACACCGCTGCATTACAGGATAGTATGGATATCTCGTGGATTCAGGCATTTGCCTAGAATATAGGGAGGGGTAGGCATTGGTAGCAGAGTACGGAGAGGACTGAGTCAGGGTAGCGTAAGAGGATGAGATTTTCCAGATCTCATGAGCAGTCTCAGGGTAGTTACAGGCCCTAGTACTTCGAACGGCCACCTAGACCTCTGCCATCTTAGCTACAGGGTTACAGGTATGACCGCTATACTCAGTCAGGACCAGGTGAAATCTCTCATGCATCAAGCTTGCAGCGACAATGAGGTTCGAGACAAACAGGGCCATTTCCACCGTGATATGCCATATGCGGTCGAGGGAACTTGGACCAATGTCGTGCCGGTTCTGATGCTTGTTATATATGTGGGCGTCCAGGACATATGATGCGAGATTGCCCAAATAGATATTCTGGGGTTACGGCGCAACCAGCGAATTCAGCAACAGGATCAGCTATGTCCGTGCATCCTTTAGGGTGTGAGTCTCAGTCTTCGGCTTTTAGAGGTCGAGGCAGAGGTAGAGGGTCCAGTTTAGGTGGTAACTAGAATCGTATCTATGCGCTAGTAGGTTAACAAGACCAAGAGTCCTCACCAGACATTGTGATAGGTATGTTGACTATTTGTTCTTACGATGTTTATGCCTTGATTGACCCAGGATCTACTTTATCATGTATTACCCCATTTGTCGCGTATAGTGCCTGAAATACTAAGTGATCCTTTTGTGGTATCCACACCAGTCGGGGAATCAATTATCACTAGATGCGTTTATCGAGGTTGTACGGTATCAGTTTGTGGTCGTCAGACCTTAGCCGGCCTAATTAAACTAGAAATGTTGGATTTTGATGGTATCATGGGCATGGACTGGTTGGCAGTCTATTATGCCATAGTTGATTGTCGAGCAAAGACAACTAGATTTCATTTTCCGGGTGAGCCAATCCTTAAATGGGTAGGTAATACAGCGACACCCAGAGGCAGGTTTATTTCCTATCTGAAGGCGAGGAAAATGATCGCAAAAGGGTGCATTTATCATATTATGTGAGTTAAAGATGTAGGTGCTGAGATACCTACACTTCAGTCTATTCCAGTTGTAAAGGAGTACGCAGATATATTTCCAGATGAACTTCCAGGTATTCCTCCAGAGCGAGAGATTGATTTTGGCATCGATTTGCTTCCAGGAACGCAACCAATATCCATCCCTCCGTATAGAATGGCACCTACCGAATTGAAGGAGTTGAAGGAGCAGTTAAAAGATTTGTTGGAGAAAGGTTTCATCAGGCCGAGTACTTCACCTTGGGGTGCACCGGTACTGTTTGTGCAAAAGAAAGACGACTCGCTAAGGAAGTGTATCGATTATAGGCAACTGAACAAGGTAACTATTAGGAATAAGTATCCCCTTCCAAGGATAGACGAATTGTTGGATCAGTTGCAGGGAGCTAGATGCTTTTCAAAAGTAGATTTGAGGTCGGGGTACAACCATGTCAGAGTTCAGGAGAAATATATTCTCAAGACTACCTTTAGGACCCGATACAACCACTTTGAGTTCCTTGTCATGTCTTTCGGGTTGACAAATACACCCGCCATATTTATGGACTTGATGAATCGCCTATTCCGTCCATATTTGGATCTGTTCGTAATAGTCTTTATTGATGATATTCTGGTTTATTCATGTTCAGAGGATGAGCATGTGGATCACCTGCGAGCAGTACTCCAAACCCTCCGCCATAATAAATTGTATGCTAAGTTTTCTAAGTGTGAGTTCTGGTTAAAGTCCGTAGCATTATTGGGGCATATTGTATCCGACGGAGGTATAAAGGTAGACATTCAGAAGATTGAGGCTGTGAAATCCTGGCCTAGACCTACCACTCCGACAAAGATTCGTAGCTTTCTAGGCTTAGAAGGGTATTATCGGAGGTTCGTAGAGGGTTTTTCTTCTCTTTCAGCACCATTAACAAAGCTGACGCAGAAAGAGACTAAGTTTCAGTGGACAGAGGCATATGAACAGAGTTTCCAAGAGCTTAAGAATAGGTTGACCTCAGCACCAGTTCTAGCACTTCCAGAAGGTCCAGACGGTTATACCATGTATTGCGATGCCTCAGGTGTTGGGTTAGGATGTGTCCTGATGCAGCATGTGAAAGTAATTGTATATGCTTCAAGGCAGTTAAGGAAGTATGAACGGAATTATCCGACCCACGACCTCGAATTATCTACGGTTGTCCATGCACTTAAGATATGGAAGCATTATTTATATGGTATTCATGTTGATGTGTTCACAGATCATAAAAGCCTGCAATATATCTTCAATCAAAAAGAGTTGAATTTGCGACAGAGGCGATGACTTGAGTTATTGAAAGATTACGATGTTAACATTCTTTACTATCCGGGGAAAGCTAATGTTGTAGGAGATGCCTTAAGTCGTCGATCTATGGGTAGCTTAGCACATGTAGAGGCCGAGAAAATACAATTAACCAGAGAGATTCATCAATTGGCATATTTGGGGGTTCGATTAGTAGAATCTAGCAATGAAGGAGTTGTACTCCAAAATACTACAAAATCATCTCTCATAGCTGAAGTAAAGGAGAGGCAGTACGAGGATCCACAGTTAGTCAAGTTGAGAGAGCGGGTTCCACAACAGAAGAAGCCGTTGTTAGAACTCAAAGGGGATGGGGTTCTCAGATATAGGGGTCATTTGTGTGTTCTAGATATAGCAGGGCTACGAGACAGGATTATGTTAGAGGCACATTATTCATGGTATTTCATTCACCCTGGGTCGACAAATATGTATCATGATATTAATGATATGTATTAGTAGAACGATATGAAGAAGAACATTGCTGAGTATGTCACTCAATGCCCTAGTTGCCAACAAGTGAAAGTAGAGCACCAGAAGCCTGAAGGGCTAATGCAGACTATAGAGATCCCGACATGGAAATGGGAGTTAATAAACATGGACTTTATCACGGGTTTACCTCGTTCCCATCGTAAGTTTTATTCCATATAGGCGATAGTCGACATGCTCACAAAATCAGCTCATTTCCTACCAGTCAGATCTACATATACAACAGAGGATTATGCAAAATTATACATTAAGGAGATGGTACGACTACACAGAGTGCCAATATCTATTATATCTGACCGTGGGGCCCAGTTTACAGCACATTTTTGGAGGTCATTTCAGAAAGGTCTAGGAACTCAGGTGAATCTCAACATAGCTTTTCATCTATAAATGGATGGACGAGTCGTGCGCATGATTCAGATGCTCGAGAATATGTTGTGAGCATGTGTGCTTGATTTTAAAAGAAGTTGGGAGGAACATCTACCTCTTATCGAGTTTACATATAATAACAGTTACCACTCCAGTATCCTGATGGCTCCGTACGAGGCTTTGTACGGGCGCAGGTGAATATCTCCTATAGGGTGGTTTGATGTTGGAGAATTTGGGTTATATGGGCCAGACCTGGTTCAGCAGGACATAGAAAAAGTAAAGCTTATCCGGGAGCGACTGTTGACAGCTCAAAGTCGTCAGAAGTCATATATTGACGTACGACGATGAGATTTAGAGTTCAGGGTTGATGACTGGGTATTCTTAAAGGTGTCACCTATGAAAGGTGTGATGAGGTTTGGCAAGAAAGGCAAACTTAGCCCACGGTATATTGGACTTTATAGGATCATTCGGAGAATGTGCCAAGTAGCTTATGAGTTAGAATTGCCTTCGGAATTAGAGTTTGTCCATCTGGTATTTCACATATCTATGTTACAAAAGTGCATTGGCGATCCTACCCGAGTGGTGACCATGAATGATGTACAGATTACAGAGAACTTATCATACGAGGAAGTTTCGATTGCCATCCTAGACCGACAAAGCCGCAAGCTGCGGAATAAAATTATAAGGTACGTGTATAAATTCTTGTGTTGATTATTGTCATTGGTCATGTGAGGCTATTGTCGTTATTGATAGTTGTGGTCTGGTGTGGCATTGTATTATTAAGCTTCTATAGGGAGAGTTGGTAGTAGTATTGTTATAAAGACGACCCTGCCAAAGTTAAATAGATCACGGGGAGTTGAACATTCGAAAACAAATGTTTCTAAGGGGGGAAGGATGTTACATCTCGCGTTTTCGTACGTTATAATTTCGTTTTCAGTTAACTGACATAGACACGAGGATGAGATCATCTTGACGTTAACGTACTTACGCTATTTATAACAAGCGTTAAATAATTATTATGAAGGATGAAAGGGTACACGAATTAAAGAAAATGAGTTTCGTTGAAAATGGACAATTTGGAATAAAATACGGGTCAAGCGATAATACTTGATAATTATGAACTAGTACCATGCAAGGTACCATATAACCACGGTAGTGTAATATATAAAGTATTTTGAAAATAAATAGAATTTTAAGTAATTTGTGATAATTTTTAAATTATGTGGGTAATAGATTAATTACCGGATAATGAAACATTACCCGGTTAGCTAATAAGTGGATAAATTAACAAAATTACCCCCAAAGAGAAACGTGGTATCCCCCCTTTAGTATAGGGTGAGTCATTGTTGAGCTTTACATGTATTAAAAATCTAAATTTCAAAGTCTTATCAAGACCTTTTGGTGAGTTTTATCAATCAAAAAGTAATACAATTCATTTCAAGATCAAGAACTACCCTTACGTTCTGTCTTGAACCAAAACCAAGAGAACAAACTTTTGGCATTCTGACTTTAACCTACAAACGTGAGAGAGTAGGAACATATTGTTCAATTCAATCCTTAGCAACATTTCATTCAAAGAAAACGTTAAAAGCAGATTGAGTTCGTCCGAAATTTCAAGTTTGTCCAAGTGTGAATTTCACAGAAGCAGGTTCGTTCAAATAATTCTGGGAACAGGTATGTTAAGGCTAAGCTTTTCCTTTATTTTAGCATGATATCGTAATTACACAAGTTTGATAACGAGGCATAGAGAAAAATTCGTATCCCGAAATTTATGTATATTTTGCTAGTCTCGTAAATTACATATATTTTCCTAGTTTTGTAAGTTATCATATTCTTCTTATCGGGACTGCATATTCAGTTGAGTACTTCCTTCTTCCTTTCAAAAGACCAGAGAGTTTACATATAAATAGTATTAAAAGTATTTTCATTACCATCGAGCTATAATCGATAGGCAAGCCTCTATTGGGCAACCTATTATCAGATCGTAAGTTAATACCGAGCCTGCTGTGGCCGAGCGCCTATAAGCGAGCCCAATTGGTCGAGATACAGAGCCTAGTATGGCCGAGCGCTTATGAGCGAATCTACTATGGCAGAGCAGATATATATGTATACCGAGCCTTATTGGGCCGAACAACTATTTTACTCACTATATTGAGAGAGTTGAGTCATGAGTCAGTATCAGCTAATGAGCATCTCTTCAGATTATCTTTGATCCCCAGTTGCTTTCAGTTATTATATTATCAGTTCAGTTTCAGCTCCAGTATATTTCCTTACATACTCGATACATTATTTCGCACTGATGTCCCTTTCTGGGGGTGCTACATTTCAAGCGTGCAGGTTCAGACAGACAGACGAGTAGACCTCCTTAGTAGGTGTTGCCCGAGTTCAGCTTTATCGGTAAGCTCCCCTTCTTTCGGAGTTGCCGGGTTGAGCAGAGTGGTGTATATCTTGTGTATATATGTATATAGGTTACGGGTAGGTCGGGGCTCTGTTCTGATCACAGTACATCTATCAGTAGAGGCTTGTAGACATATCATGTCGGTTAGTGCAGTATATTGGGCTTGTAGGCTCTGTACGAATATTTTGTTGGCTTGTCAGTTGTAGTAATTATGACGGTCTTGCCGGCCCAGCTTTATGTTGACATTAGTCAGTGTTAGTATCCGTTTAGTTTTATGTCGATTAGTGCAGTATATTTCCTTACATACTCGGTACATTATTTCGCACTGATGTCCTTTCTGGGGGCGCTACATTTCAAGCGTGCAGGTTCAGATAGACGGACGAGTAGACCTCCTCAGTAGGTGTTGCCTGAGTTCAGCTTTATCGCTAAGCTCCCCTTCTTTCGGAGTTGTCGGGTCCAGTAGAGTGGTGTATATCTTGTGTATATAGGTATATAGGTTACGGGTAGGTTGGGGCCCTGTTCTGATCACAGTACATCTATCAGTAGAGGCTTGTAGACATATCCTATCGGTTAGTGCAGTATATTGGGCTTGTAGGCTATGTACGAATATTTTGTTGGCTTGTCAGTTGTAGTAATTATGACGGCCTTGCTGGCCCAGCTTTATGTTGACATTAGTTAGTGTTAGTCTCCATTTAGTTTTATGTCGGTTAGTGTAGTATATTGGGCTTGTAGGCTCTGTACGAATATTTTATTGGCGTGTCAGTTGTATTAATTATGACGGCCTTGCCGGCCTAGCTTTATGTTGACATTAGTCAGTGGTACGCTAGGATAGATGAGGCACTAGGTGTCGGTATCGCTCCGGGCTCGGGGCGTGACACACAAACAATATAGATAAGCAGCACGACTCAAACACAAATAAGGGCAGTATTATTAAACATGATCCTAAGGCATGATGTCTAAGTGAATATCAAAACATAGAAGATAGGCAGTTTTATTTTATGAGCTCAGAAGCAGCGGCCCTAATCAGTTTGCCCACTAATTTTAAGCCTGTCAATCATTAAGCAGTAAACACAGAAGAGCAGTTTCCAGTTTTTTTATAAGAGTTGATTACCTAAGGCTTGTCTAGGCGTGGGGCAGTGCACAGTTGTTACCAAAACCATTAGAAATTCAGAAGTCGTTTTTGCCTAAGAGCATGTTGTTCTAGGTTTTACAAAATATAGGGATTATTAATAGTTTATTTAAAATAGGATAATCAAATGTGAAGTCGTTTTTACATCTTTCATAATCGGTAGTTTATACTAGGTGTGACTGAGCAAGTATGAATGAGATCCTAAAGCATGGTATCTAATATGCACGTATAAACGCCGAATGATTACAGGATACGCAGAATTCCTAAAGCATGATTTCTAATATGTACGACATGATTGCAAAATTTCCTAAAGCAGGATTTCTAAATGCATAAAAAGGTTGCAGCATTGTAGAGCATACTGTCAAATGTGCAGGAGTAGCAGTTTCGTTTTAATGCCTAGAAATAGGATTTCTAAGTGATAGCAAGAATGTCAATATGAGATACTGAAACAACATACATAACAAAAAACCTAGGGAGCATGGTCTATGATATGCTTTGCACTTGTTGGTCCTAAACATGGATTCTATTGTGCATATAGGAAACATAAACCTAACGCATGGCTTCCACTCCTTTTATAACATGCATAGCTACCCTCCCATTTTCACTATCCATCCCCAGCATTTGTTTACAACAAATTATTATAAGCCAATATCGAATGAATGACATAAGTAGAAAAGAAAAATAAGAAGTTACATTATAGGGAGCCTAAAGCAGGCCCAAATGGTTTTCTCAAGCCTCTAATAGCCTCAAATGCCAAATTTCATAGACAATATCATTGTCTAGGTGCGTTAGAGTTCCCAAAGGATATCAAGGATCTCGGGCAGTGCTTACACCTAGACTTTATAACCAGAACTGAGTAAGTGCAGTGTGGAAGAACCAACTCCAGTGTATCAGAGCTTAGAGGGATCTCATAGGGATCCCAAGGCAGTCATACACTGGAGGGGAAAAACTTAAGGACCTAAGAGTGGAGTGAGAGTGTTTGACATAGTTTTGAAAATATTTAAGGAGGAAAACAGTTTGAAAAGAGACTTGTTTGAAATAGTCTTGTAAAAATAACATAGGGAGTTTTGAAAAGAGAGTAGAGTAATAAGCAACAGCTCAAACACAACACCCAAAACAGGTCCATATATAATCAAAGAATATAGAACCAAGGCAGGTTCAAAAACCACAAATAGGGGTAATGGGATTTAGGGACACAGAGCCCATAATATTAAGGAGCATAGCAGTTCTTGTGGGGGTTTAAGGGATTATGGAATAGCTAGTGGTACCAACACAGTAGGAATTTCAGAAACAATATAGAATCAGCCATTTAAAGTGACAGATCAGTTTGCATATCAAAACTGGATAACAAGTAGACAAGCATTCAAAACAGGGGAGAGTCATGTTGAGACAGACTACCAGGGGTAGAACATGTTCTAAAAGGCCCTAAGAGGGTTAGACTAGCATGCTAGATGAAGTAGTAATGTAAACATGTCAATTACATGTTGAACAACAGAACCATAGATAGAAACAAATTAGAAATATGATAAACTGAAGCAGTAAAAGAAACATATTGGTTTTGGGACTTGAATTGAAGTTAGAACATACCAGTAAAGAGATAGTAAACACAAAGTGAAGAATAGGAGAGCACAATAATTAGCATTGGCTTGCAGCAGGCTAACTCAGAATAATAGCAAGCAATCAAAGAGAGAGAGCAAAAAAATTTGAGTGTGAGAGAGTTTGAACTATTGTGTTCGTGTGTGTTGACTCTTAATGAGAGAGCATATATATAGTAGTTCGAAACTAGGTAAAATAAGACAAGAATCACAATTGTACAGTAATTATGGAATTCAGAACCAATTAGAGCAGAATCAGTACAAGTACTTCCTTAATTAAGGGAATCAGTTCAAACGGTAAGAACATGTAGCAAAAGGAAAAAAATCAATGTGTAACTGGAGCATAACAGACAATAAAATAATTCAAACATAGTAGGTATAGAGTAAACAATTAGGTCTAGGTTCAAAAAATTCTAATTAAGGAGATAGTCGGTAAAAATCAAGTAACAATGCAGACAAGGTACATGAAAGTTAGTTTAGGCAAGCAAATCAATCACATTGAGTAGGAAGCTAAGAATTGAAGGTTTAAAGGAAAGTTTTCAAATCAAACCAAGAAATAGGGAATTCAGAATCAATCAAAGAGAAAGTCATGAAAAGAGTTAGTGTTTATAATATAAATAAAGTATGACATGGATAGTCAAGAATCGACATACAAATCTAGCAAACATGAAAGTTAAATAATACTAATTCAATGAGAAAGAGACAAGTCTTGAACAGTCAAGATGAATACAAGCACATAGAGTCAGTGTAAGTTCAGGCTAAGAAACTCAGTAGAAAGTAGAAACATATCGAGGCAAGATAGTCACGAGAAATTACAGAAACTCAAAACAAGAACCGGTCAGTCATGCTAATACACGGAACCAAACGAAAGAACCCTTAAAATTAGGGCTTTCAGCATAGATGAGTTAAGATGTAGTAAACTCATAGAATCAGACAAAATATGTAAGAAATAGAAGTTTAAACACAAAGAATCAATTAGACAAGGTTTTAAAAAGAAGTTCCGAAAACCCCGGTTTTAGAAGAAGACGAAAAACACTTGAAATCACATAATTCTTGTAAAAGACCTCAAGGATAGTGTAAAACATTCAAGAAACAACTCAAATCATCCTAGATCTGTACAGATCTAGAAGGTGTAGAAAAGAAATTAGGGTTTCGAAAGAAACCCATATAGAGATAGAGAAACCTGTCTAGAATCCCAAGGATCATAGCAAAAATAAAATAATTTCGCCTGAAATCACACAGGAATAGCTAGGAACAGGCAGGAGATGAACCCTAGATAAAAGTCGGCATGGCCCTGGGCCCTTAAGGTCCTTAGAGAAAGCAAGAATGGCATGAGAGAAGCCATTGGAGGCGTAAGAGACGATGAGAGATGACCAGAGATGACCGGAGATGGGAGGTCGGCGTTTGAAGATTTAGGGTTAGGTTGAGAGTGTTTTGAGAGAAGAGAGGATTTTACGGCGGCGGGTGCATAGAAATGATTAGGGTTGGGGGTTGTTTGGAATTAAAAAAGGCAAGTTTTAATGAGGGTCGTTAATCTTTTAGATCAACGGCCATAATCTGATGGGGTCTTGGGTCGGGTAGGTGTGTTTAGGGCCTGGTTCAGGTAATTAAATTAGGAATTGGGCTGGGTATCGGGTTGAATTTAGGCTAAAATTGAAATATAATTTGGCTAAGTTTTAAATAGCCAATTTAACTCTATATAATTTATAATAAATAATAAATAATTTCTGAAAAATAATTTCATGTACTAAAATAATTTAAAATAGGTATTTAATATTTTAAAAATATAGAAGATCATTTTATGCATATAAATGTAATTATGCATTAATAGGACTAGTATTGCAAATATATGCAAATTAGCTTAAAAAATGCAAATGCAATTATACAAATGCAATAAAAATATTTTAACAATATTTCGGAATAAGTAAAGAATTTAGATGGCTAAATCTCCACAAAAATAATTTGAAGGATAATTATTGGAGATTTTATGAGTAAAAAGGGTGGAAATAAATTAATTTGAAGACTTTAAAATTATAAAAAAATTATAAAAATACTTATGCATGCTTTTATTTGCATATATGCTATTTTAAAAGTATTTACATATATTAAAAATATATAGGAAAAAATTAGGTATCAACACATACTACTTGAGAGTAACAGCATCCGAAACGTCACTACAACAAAAATGGCCTAAGGCCACACCAATTTTAGGCAATGCTTGAAAAGTGTGGCAAAAAATATCTATAGGAACGCTTTTAAAGGGGTGGCCTTTATTGAGCACTTTTGGCCACGGAATTTTAGCAACGCTTACAAAGTGTTCTTTTTAATTTTAAAGGCTACGCTTTTCACGTGTTACCGATCCATTAAATTATGACAACGTTTAGTCACATATAATTTAACGCTTTAAGGGAGTGATTGTTTATATTTGCAATTGCACCCTCCCTAAACGTGCTCTAAAGCCCTCTAAAATTTCCCGCTTACATTTCCCTCTATTTTTTTGGCGAAAAATTAGGCTCTAAATTACTCTAATAAAAATATACCTGTCAAATTTACCCACACAACAAGAAGATCTCGTCCTTCTTCCCTAAGATCTGGCTCTTCTTATACCTCTCTGTTCATTGAGTGACGCGGGGTGGGTTCGGAGGAAATCATTAATGGAAGCGATAAAATTCTTCTAATTTCTCTTCTCAAATTTCAAAACTTTCTCTTCGTCTGGTTCTGTGGCTATCGACTTCAATTGGGGATTTCATTTTTTTAGGGTTTTCAGTCACTGTTGACCTCTATTTTTCAAGGACATACTTGTAAGGTTTTTCTGGAATTTTTACTTTCAATTTAATGACTTTTCAGTTTGGCTTTTCTGAAATTCCTAAAATTCCTTTTCTTGTTAATGACTTCTTTAAATTTCGGGAAAAATCCTCTTTTCTTGTTGAGAGATTTGCATTTTCTTTTAAGAATTTTGCGATCATATACTAATTTTATATTGGAATTAGATCGATGCTTTTATGTGATGCCAAAAATGCATGGGTTTAGTTTCATTAACCTTCATGTGTTGCCTTTACCTCTACTAAAATTTTGTTTCATTCTAGGTCAATCACGAGCAGAAGTTCATGATTCATTTATAACTTGTTGACACTTTCCTTTTTCTCTTGTTGGTATAATTTGAAGTTTTAATTTAATTTCACGCTATTGTGGTGATGAGTTAATATGGCGCATCTTTGGTTCTACACATTTGGTGAAGCTTAAATTTTGGTTGAGTGTCTTTTCCTGTTACATTCCGATAAAATAGAGTTCATCTCATTTTGAGTGCTTATTTGGTCCAATGTTGTGCTTGTGTACTTGAATTCTTGATTTGATACCGTGTGAAGAATAACTTAGTGAGTATGATTAGACTGATTTGTTTGAATGTTGCTGGATGAGATCTAAATGTATATGATTCCCACACATTTGTCTATAAGTATGGCAAAAATCTTCGTTTATTTTTTAGTTATTTTCTGTTTTTTAATTGTTGGAAAAATATTAGTTCTCAGAAAGATAGTAGAGTATAGGATACTGATTGACAAAACTTAATACGAAAGGTGATAAACCCACCAATCCACCATTTACATCTTTGATAATATTTGGGTGTGCAATATTCAAGAAGTCAGAGATTAGGAGATCTCACAAAGGTACATAAACTTTTGTTCGAACCTCGGTCATATATGGTACTCTCTGCTCCAATAATTTTTCTTTAGTTGATTTAGAATGCGGGGTTGCAACTACTATTAATTACAAATTTTGTAGCTAAGCATCACTTGATCTCGGGTTTGGCATCATGTCCTTGGCCTATCTATGTACACTTGGCAACTAAGAACCCCAATTCCATGTCTACAGTTTATGTAAGCTACTTCAGGAATTGATTGTTCATTGAGTAATTATCTAATGTGTAAAGAAAGTCTCAACTCTAATTTAACTAGTGCGGGTCATTATTATTTTTACTATAACATGCTTTCTTGGTCCTGTCATCACTATTTTTTGTGTAATTATTTGGTCCTTTTTCACTTTGATTTATATTCTCTTACTGTCCTTCATACTTCTAATATTTCGCAAGCTTCTGTAGTTCGTTCCCACTTTGATTTGTATTTCAAATATTGACAGCAAAGGATAGTACTTCAAAACTTTCGACCGTATTAATGCTTAACAATTTAGGGAGAGAAAAGTTTAAATAGCTATAAGGATAAATTATTTTTTAACATTTCAGCAGTTTATATCAGCTAATTTCAAAGTAGTTCAATGTTTCGAGACTCGACTGCGTATATTGGAGGCTTAGCATGTGAATTCCTAATTTTACACCTCAGGAGTAACTAGTTTGATAAATCTTCTCCTACCAATCTACCAGATTCGAAAGTTCGCCATCTCACAATTTCTCTTCTCTCAGGTACGCTTCTCCGTTCACTCTACTTGTTCTCTCTACTTGATTGTTTTTAGTCGATTATTGTTTCTGGGATGGTCATTGGGAATCATCATTTTTATCATTTTATTCATATGCGATTCAGCATTATTTACTTTCAACTTATTCTTTCTTCGATTCTCTGAACTACATGCTTTCAGGATCTTTCAGTTTTTCCAGGTGATTTTTGTGTTGTTCTTGAGAGCCACAAACTTTTACTATTCCAAATATGTTCATATTTAATTTTCCATTGCTGCTACTACCATTTTATTATCCATGCTTTCAAAATATATGCCAAGCCTTCAGTAAGGTGCCTATAATACGTAAATAAAACCCGCGAACTTAGATAATCCTCCAAATAAACTTTCCTTGAGAGGTGAAAGGAGTATTTAACATGGACTACAAGTATATTATTGACCTTTTCTTGGTTGGTACAAACAACAATATAGTGTACGGCCATATAGTTTAATGTGTAGTCCCACTGTAACGATCCGGCTGGTCATTTCATGAGTTACAGTCCCGTCTCCCCATTTCTGCTTCTTTATCTGTTGTTCAGATGTATTTCATCGTACCGTATTAGTTATTCTGTGTTCGGAGTGGTCATGGAGTGAAATGAGACACTTAATCTCTTATTTAGAAGCTTAAGTTGAAAAAAGTCAACCGGATGTTGACTTATGAGTAGAAGGTCTCGAATGTGAATTCTGATGGTTCAGATAGCTTCGTTAGGTGATTTTGGACTTAAAAGCGTGTTCGGAATGTAATTTGGAGGTCCATGGTGAATTTAGGCTTGAATTGGCGAAATTGAAAATTTGGCATTTGCCGATCGACGATGGAAATCTTGATATCGGGGTCGAGATGGAATTCCGGAAATAGGAGTAGGTCCGTTGTTTTGTGACGTGTGTACAAAATTTCAGGTTATTCGGATGAGGTTTGATAGATTTTTGCATCATTTGCGGAATTCGCAAGTTTGGAGATCCTTAGGCTTGAATCCGAGGGTGATTTGGTATTTTAATGTTGTTTTAAGTGTTTTAAAGGTTGGAATAAGTTTGTATGGTGATAGGTGACTTGTTTGTATTGTTGGTTGACGTCCCGGAGGCCTCGAGATGATTACGGATAGTTTTTGGAAAGTTTGAACTTGAGAAATTCCAGCTGGTGTTGCAGCTTCTGTCATATCCATACTTGCGGATTGGGGACCGCAGGTGCGAGCTCTATAGGAACATAAAAGAGGTTCAAGTGTGTGGAGGACCACAGGTGAGGCTCGGTAAACCGCATCTGCGATGCCGTAGGCACGGTAAGGCGATCGCAGATGCGAGGCCTGATAAGGTTAAGTGAAATTCGCAGAAGCGGATATTTTTTCCGCAGAAGCGGAAGCGCAAGTGCTCTTATGGGATCGCAGGTGCGGAATCCCTAGGGCGGAAAGTATATAAGCTCCCTTCACAAATTTTGGTCATTCTTCTACCATTTTTGGTCGATTTTGGAGCTTCAAGGAGTGATTTCAAGAGGGAATCGAGAGGTTTCAGTAAGGTAAGCTACTTGGGTCTTATTAATTGTGTTTGTGATGATTTTTCCACTACTTAATCATGATATTAGTGGGAAATTTAAGAAGAAATGGGAGATTAGGGCTTGAAATTGGAGAGTTTAAATTGGGGATTAAGGGGCCATTTAAGGTCCGATTTTGATGATTTTGGTATGTATAGACTCGGGAGTGAACTGAGTTTCTAATTTTGCAACTTTTGTTGGATTCCAAGACATAGGTTCAGGGGCTGGGTTTGAGCAAATTCGGGATTTTGAGTTTAATTTGATAATTTTCGTGTGGGCTTTGTCCCTTTGGCATGTATTGATGATATGATTCTGATTTGGGATAGATTCGGGATGATTTGGGGTCGAGTCGAGAGGCAAGGGCATTGCTGAGTAGATTTCCGTCCGGTTTGAGGTAAGTAGCGATTGTAAACTTAGACATGAGGGGACAAAACCTCGGAATTTCGTACCATTTTTTATAACACATGCTAAGTGACGGGCGTGTGGGCGTGCACTGGTAGGGATTATGACATGGTCCGCCCCGTGGCAACTGTAGAGTTGCATATTTTGATAATTCTATATGAAACCTATGTGTTTAGAAATAATTCTGTTAACTTGGGTTGAATGCCATGTTTGGGGCCTTGTGCCGTACTGTTTGTACCCTTACGGGTATTTTACTACTATCCTCACACTGTTTTGATTCGAAAGCATATCCTCAATCATGATTTTTACATGTTTATTGTTTGATTCAGTTTCATTACTCTACTTGCAAATATATGAAAACTGTTTGGGCTGAGTTCCCTGATTTTTACTGAAATGCTCGAGTGGCTGTGAGGTTGATGATTGAGAGAGGTAGGGGACATGTGGTGAGGTTTATATATTTATGGATCAGGCTGCACGCTGTAGCGATATATTGGATCGGGTTGCACGCCGCAACGATATAGCGCTTGGGCTGTAGGAGCCCCTCCGGAGTCTACATACCCTAGTGAGCGCAGTCGATTATATATTTTTGGGTCAGGTTGTACGCCACAACGGTTATTATGAGATATCTATTGAGTGGGAGTGTTGAGTGTGAGTGATAAATGACGATAGTTAAGTCATGAGTGACTGAGAGGCTTGTTCGAGGGGCTATACATATAAGTGATACCTTGTCCGATGGGCTTGTTTTATGAAATTACTGTTTTTCACTCTTCTTTTATACTGAGCCTCTATTGAATAATGTTGAACAAATGTTTTATACAAATTTCATTGAAACTAGAGTTTTTATGAGATGTTCGGAAATTGAATTATTGATTTAACTTGGTTATTTCCATTGAGATTCTATGTTATGAGATGTATATGATTTTAAATGCTCACCACTGCACTCAGCCTTTATTTATAATTATTACATACTGAGTTGGCGTACTCACGTTACTCTCTGCACTTTGTGTGCAGATCCAGGTGCCAGAGCATCCGAGAGAGAGTTGTTCCTTACCTTCAGAGCATTCCGGAGTTAGCAAGGTAGTTGCACGGCGTCCGCAGCCTTGCCTTTCTCCTTCCTATCTACTAGCATTTGTTTCTCACAGACTCATCTTATATTGAGTAGACAATATCAGATTGTATTTTAGTGGCTCATGACTAGTGACACCGAGATCGAGCAGTGGTTGAAGTTTTACATATTTTTTTCCGCTTGTTTTGAAATGTTTAAACGAAAGATTTATGATAATATCTGATTAGAAAATGAATTAAGAAAAAGACTTGTTTTGTTATAAATGTCAAATTAGCTTACCTAGTACTACGATAGACGCCATCATAATCGGGGTGGTTTAGGGTCGTGACAAGTTGGTATCAGAGCCTAGGTTACATAGATCTCACCAGTCATGAGCCGGTATAGCAGAGTCTTGCGGATCGGTAAGGAGACTTCTGTACTTATCTTCGATAGGCTGTAGAACCTCTGGGAAAAACTTCACATTCTTGAATTCCTGTCGTGTGAATCTGATGATTTTGGTAACTAAACTTCTGTTATTCTGTTCTCTCACATATAGTGAGAACACGTGCTACTGGTCAGGATGAGCGACCACCAGTGCCACCAGTTGGGGCCACTAGAGGTCGCGGTTGAGGCCGTAGTAGGGGTAGGGGTGTAGCCCGCACAGAAGCTAGGGCAGCACCTGCAGATCCACTAGCCGCCCTAGTTCATGATCAGGTCCTGATTGCGGACGCTTCAGCAAGACCAACTTAGGCACCGGTTGTGCCGATTGTTATTCCAGGCCTTCAGGAGGCCCTAGCCCAGATTCTATCAGTGTGCATTGGCCTAGCTCAGGCGGTCTTAGTTACTACGGCCGCAGCTATTTCTCAGGTCGGGAGAGACACCTAGAATCCCGCCGCTCGCACACTTGAGCAGGTTGTGTAGGGACTTCAGACACCGGGGGCACCTCCAGTCCAACCGGTTGCAACTGTTCAGGCTTATATGGTACCAGCTATGCCTGACGACGAGCAGCATCGATTGGAGAGGTTTGGTAGACTTCAACCTCCGACATTCAGTGGTGCAGAGGGCGAGGATGCTCAGGGTTTCTTGGACAAGTGCCAGAGGATGCTTTGGACCGTAGGTATTTTGGAGACCAGTGGGGTCTCCTTCATTACTTTCCAGTTTTCAGGAGCTAACTTTACTTAGTGGGAAGCTTATGAGAAACATAGGCCTGTTGGTGTAGCGCACCTTACCTGGCAGCAGTTCTCCGCTCTCCTTTTAGAGAAGTATGCGACGCAGTCTCGCAGGAGGAGCTGCGTAGGCAGTTCGAGTAGTTGCGTCAGGATGATATGACTGTGACGCAATATGAAATGAGATTTTTAGATCTAGCTCGTCATGCTTTTTAGTTGGTTCCTACAGATAGAGAGAGGATCATGAGGTTTGTGGATGACCTCACATATCAGTTTCGGATTTTGATGACCATAGAGAGGGTGTCAGGTGCTACTTTTGAGCAGGTTGTTGATATTGCCCGAGATATTGAGTCAGTTCGTCGCTAGGAGCGAGATGAGAGGGAGGCCAAGAGGTCTCGGGATCTGGTAGTTTTGGAGGTGTTTCTTCGAGAGGTCAATTTCAGCACGGCAGAGGCCATCTATTCAGACATTCTCAGTCAGCTCGCCCAGTTCATCGTGGGGCATCATCAGGCCATGGTTCTCACAGCTCTTATCAGGGTCATTCATCACTTAGTGCCCTTCCAGCCCAGAGTTCGTCCCGTGCTCCATCAGTTCAGAGCTCTTCCATGCCAGGTCCTTCTACTAGTCATCCCGGTGCTAGGGGTTCCCTTCAGTCCCCGTCCCCTGCACTAAGGAGTTGTTATGATTGTGGAGAGTTTGGGCATATGACGGGACAATCTCCTCATCTTCTTGGGGGTCCATCTCAGCAGAGGAGTCAACCTTCAACTTTCGCTCTAGTTGTTTCACCACCCGCCCAAGCAGTTAGGGGTGGGGGTTAGTCAGCCAGGGGTCGCCCTAGAGGGGGAGGTCGATCATGTGGTGGTCAGTCCCGTTTTTATGCACTCCCAGCCAGACCAGATGCTATTGCTTCAGATGCTGTGATTACAGATATTGTCTCAGTTTGCCATAGAGATGCCTCTGTGTTATTTGATCCTGGTTCCACTTTTTCATATGTGTCATCATATTTTGCTCGTTATTTAGATACGCCATGTGAGTCTCTTGTTTCATCTACCCATGTATCTACTATGGTGGGCAATACTATTATTGTGGACCGCGTATATCGATCGTGTGTGGTGACTCTTGGGGGTTTGAAGAACCGAATGGACCTTCTGTCGCTTAGTATGGTGGATTTTGATGTGATATTAGGCATGGATTGGCTATCTCTATGTCGTGCTATTTTGGACTGTCATGCTAAGACAGTGACATTGTCTATGCCGAGTATGCCACGGATTGAGTGGCGAGGTTTATCTAAATTTGTTCCCAATAGGGTGATTTCATTTTTGAAGGCCCAATGGATGATTGAGAAGGGTTGTATTTCTTACTTAGCCTTTATGAGGGATGTTAGTGTAGAGACTCCTACCATTGATTCAATCCCGGTAGTGAGGGACTTTCTAGATGTGTTTCTTGTAAACCTGTCGGGCATGCCGCCGGACATGGATATTGACTTCGGTATTAATATGGTGCCGGGCACTCAGCCCATTTCTATTCTACTGTATCATATGGCACCGGTGGAGTTGAAAGAGTCGAGGGAGCAGCATGAACTCCTTGATAAGGGGTTTATTAAGCTTAGTGTGTCGCCTTGGGGTGCGTCGTTCTATTCGTGAAGAAGAAGGATGGCACGATGAGGATTTGCATTGATTACAGGTAATTGAACAAAGTCACAATCAAGAACAAGTATCATTTGCCTCGTATTGATGATTTATTTGACTAACTTCAGGGAGCGAGGGTGTTCTCCAAGATTGATCTCCGATCAGGGTATCACCAGTTGAAGATCAGGGACTTGGATATTTTTAAGACGACTTTCAAGATCCGATATGATCACTATAAGTTCCTTGTGATATCTTTTGGGCTGACCAAAGCCCCAGTAGCGTTCATGCATTTGATGAACAGCGTGTTTCAGCCTTATCTCGACTCGTTTATTATTATATTCATTGATGATATTCTAGTGTACTCACGTAGTCAGGAGGAGCACGCTAAGTATTTGAGAGTTGCATTGCAGCGGTTGAGGGAGAAGAAGCTTTATGCAAAGTTCTCCATGTCACACCTCCTTTTTACTACCCCGCAAAGGGAGTAAGAGAGTTTTTTTTAATTTAAGTGATAATCGAAACGGGATTATTTATATTAAAAATCAGAGTCGCCACTTGGGATAATTTATGGTGTCCCAAGTCACTGGTTTAAAATCCTGAATCGAGAAAATTTGACACTATTTATGGTCTACGAACATAGAAATCCGAGTAAGGAATTCTGTTAACCCGAGAGAAGGTGTTAGGCATTTCCGAGTTCCGTGGTTCTAGCACGGTCGCTTTGATCATACTTGGCTTAATCAAATTGTCTAATTACTTATTTTTAGAACTTATGTGCATCCACCCCTTAACCGCTTTTATTTAAGAAATTATCCTGAAATAAGTCACGCTTACGTGTACTCATTTTGTTTGTGCATCAAAAATCATGTCATGCATACGTTGTCCACAATTCATAATGCTTTATTATTATTAAGAAAGTTTGGTCGAAGTTGCGCGAATGCATACTCCGATTTTATTTTTAAAATTGTAATTATGTCACGCGAACGTGTCCGCAATCACGATGGTATGTTAAATGTTCCTAAAGCAAACTAGAAATATCATTTTTTTTACAACATTTAACAAGAGGGCCATAAGTTATGGAAATCAAAATTGGGTTAACTTCTAATCTCAAATCTACATAATTCATTATACCACTTCACGATAACATTGTTTCCAATGTCTAAGTTTTGTAGTTTTATATTAAAAGCCAACTCACCAGGAAGTGTCTTAATATCATTATGAGCAAGGCGTAGCTCCTTTAACTCGGTGAAGGATTTGAGTGAAGAGTCAATACCTTGTAGTTGGCAATTAGAGAGAGACAATTTTGTGATTGAGTTAAGTTTGGCCAAACTCTACCCAATTCCAGGGTTGGGATCCCTCCATTGATGTTTGGTCCAGTATTGTTTAATAGGGTGCTGATTCTCTGACATGTGTCCTACATATTAATTAATGGACAAGATCTCTTTAACTAGAAAGCTAGTTTAACCATGGTTCAATTTCTCTTCTCTCCCGTTCTATGTCAATGTGGTCAAGATTACCCATATTTTCTTTCGCTTGATGCTAATGAATTATTATTCTTTTATGGATCTGTTCAAGTTCATTTTAGCATAAGTAAAGATAGAGGCGGAGCCAAGATTTAAAATCTATGGGTTCTGAATTTGTCACTGAACCCATAACTCGTTTTAGTTACTAGGTTTACAATTAAATATTTATACATATTTTTGGAACATTTTAATACAAATACAATGTCTAAGTAAAATTTACTGGGTTCGTCCGAACCCGCATTTACTTCTCTAGCTCCAGCACTGTAAAGTGGAGGTGAAATCACCTAGAGATGCTTTCTTTCTGTGATATCAGGATTGAGTTTAGTAATATTCGAAGCCATTTTAATTCAATGCATAGCCACAAAACGAATTCCTCTAGGATGCCACTTTTCATCTCAACCATACCATTGAAAAGAAAAAAAATTAGGATCTAAAACAATACACATCAGACATGAAGAGGGTGGTGGTGGTATTTATCAATTTTGGCTTGAATGCAGCAAAGTCTTCGACATAGCAAGGAATGGTAATGGTATAACCCTTTTGATTAACAAAATTTACTGCCTCAACCTCTTTGAGTAACTGAATAAAAAATGGGCAATTGAAGTATGAAACATTATCTTCTACTTGCCCTATTTGAATCGCTAGATATCCTAGCGGGACATTGTTATTTGCTTATTTTTTTTCCTGGACTAATTTAAATAAGGTGAGGCAAGTGCAAATGTTTATTAAGAAGAGTCCTCTCTCCACCACCCAATAATTAATATTGCAAATAAAAGAAATACTAGTCATAGAGAGCAAAGAAGGAAAAAAGAAAGAGAATGAAAGAATAGCTTTAAAAGGGTTAAAGAAGAACAACTAAGAGGAGAAACAGAACCATGGTTAAACTAGGTTTTAGCTAAGGAACTCTTGTCCATTGATTGGTTAGTACGTCACGTGTCAGAAAATTAACACCCTATTGAACAATACTGGACCAAACATCACTGGAGTGGATCCCGACCCCCAATTCCAGATATTGGATTTTTAGAAAGGACCAATGTATTCATCTCTTGCATTTTATCTCGTTTATTTATTTGAGCTTATTTTTTCCAGCATTCAGTACTTTTAAGAAAAATTTTAGCCGCGGTCTTCTCCAATACTTAGATTCAATACAAAACCTCCAAAGTGAATTGTGAAAAAATAGAGATAAAGACTAATGTTGAACCAACAACGAGAAACAAAGGAATCCTCGAACAAAAATACAAACCAAGAACAGAAGGTCACTGATCGGAACTCTGAACCGGCGACAGAACCTCGACAGATTGAACTTCGCTACTGTTCATTCGATTTTTGGACTAAAATTCCCCACCTCTCTCTTACTCTCGTTCTCTCGCTGCTGCTGCTCTGAATTTCCGGCGAGATGGCCGATTGAAGATTCAAATATGTATGTGTGTGTTGCGTAAAGAGGAGATGGTTGATTTTTCTGGTTTCGACTTTTGTGTTGTTCTCTATCGTAGGTGTATGTTTGTGTGGACTGAAACTCGAAAGAAAGGGGTCGTTTGGGTTCTACAACTGGTTGTGTTCATGTGAGCTTAGTGAAGGGGGGATGATGTGAGGTCGGAAATTTAGGGGTCTTTTGTTGGAGATCGGTTGTGTCTTGTGTTGAAACACTGAAGAAGAAGAAGAAGAAGAAGAAGAAGAAGAAGAAGAAGAAGAAGAAGAAGAAGAAGAAGAAGAAGAACGAGAGGGGGAGGGGTCCGAAATTGTTCTGCTGCTGCTTCTTGAGATTCTCATTTTTGCATATGTTTTTCCAAATCTAGAAGAAGAACAAGGGATAGCTAAAGGGGTCTAGGTCTTAGAGTCTAGGTTATTGTTTGTATTTTTGGTTATATAGAAAGGGTTTTTAGGTTAAGGGGTATGTGTTTGGTATTATTGGACCTTAAAATTGGGCCAAAGACTAAAAAAATGGACTACAAAATTAAAATGGGATAAACTAACCCAAAACTAACTCTTCCTTCTAAATATACAATTTGTAATATAAAAATATAAAACTAATCTTCATTAATTGAACTAAACTATATTAAAACATGAAACGATTTTTGTGTTTTCAAGATCATATAAAAATAAAAAATAAGGTACTATTTTTGTATATTTTTTATTTAAATTTATAAAAGATACGTAAACTAAAATATTTTTGTACTTTTTATTTTTTTGCGACGAAATAAAGTAAAAGAGTCAAAATTAGTTGAAATAAAGATATTAGGCCTAAACTAACTATTTACATGCTAAAATATAAAAAATCTTGGGGAGGGTCAAAAATCACATGTCTATACTCCAAGTGTGAGGTTTGGCTCAGTTCAGTGGCTTTCTTGGGGCATGTGGTGTCCAGTGAGGGTATTCAGGTTGATCTGAAGAAGATAGAGGCAATTCAGAGTTGGCCCAGATCATCCTCAACCAGAGAGATTCGCATCTTTCTTCGTTTGGTAGGTTATTACCGTCGGTTCGTTCAGGGATTTTCATCCATTGTATCACGCTTAACCAAATTGACCCAAAAGGTTGCTCCATTCAGGTGGTTGGATGAGTACGAGGTGAGCTTCCAAAAGCTCAAGACTGCCTTGACCACAGCTCTAGTGTTAGTTTTTCCATCAGCTTCAGGTTCATATATAGTATATTGTGATGCTTTTAGAGTTGGTATTGGGTGTGTGTTGATGCAGGATGGTAGAGTGATTGCTTATGCTTCTCGTCAGTTAAAGCCCAATGAGAAGAACTACCCTGTTCATGATTGGAGTTGACTGTCATTGTTCACACGTTGAAGATTTGGAAGCATTATCTCTATGGTGTGTCTTGTGAGGTGTTTACTGACCATCGTAACCTCCAGCACTTGTTCAAGAAGAAGGATCTCAATTAGAGGCAGCAGAGATGGTTGGAGCTGCTAAAGGATTATGATATCACTATCTTGTACCATCCGGGGAAGGCCAATGTAGTGGTCGATGCCTTGAGTAGGAAGGCGGTGAGTATGGGCAGTTTGGCATATATTCCTGTTGGGGAAAGACCTCTTGTAGTTGATGTTCAGGCTTTCACCAATCGGTTTGTAAGGTTGGATATTTTGGACCCCCGTCAGATCTTAGCTTGTGTGGTTTCTCGGTCTTCCTTGTTTGATCGCATCAGAGAGCGCCAGTATGATGATCCTCATTTGCTTGTCCTTAAGGACAGAGTTCAGCACGGCGATGCCAGAGATGTGACTATTGGTGATGATGGGGTATTGAGGATACAGGGCCGGATATGTGTGCCCAATGTAGATGGGCTTCGAGAGTTGATTCTGGAGGAGGCCCATAGCTCGCGGTATTCCATCCATACGGGTGCCGCGAAGATGTATCAGGATTTGAGACAACACTACTGGTGGAGGAGGATGAAGAAATATGTAGTGGGATTTGTAGCTTAGTGTCTCAATTATCAGCAGGTAAAATACGAGCATCAGAGACCGGGTGACTTACTTCAGCAGATGGATATATCAAAGTGGAAGTGGGAACAAATCACTATAGATTTCAGAGTTGGGCTCCCACGGACTTTGAGAAAGTTCGATGTTATTTGGGTGATTGTGGATCGGCTGACCAAGTCCGCGCACTTCATTTCTGTGTGTATTACCTATTCTTCAGAGTGATTAACAGAGATTTATATCCGAGAGATTGTTCGCCTATATGGTGTCCCAGTTTCCATCATTTTGGATAAAGGTACTCAGTTTATGTTGCAGTTTTGGAGGGTCGTGCAGCAAGAGTTGGGTACTCAGGTTTAGATGAGCACAACTTTTCTCCCTCAGACGGAAGGGCACTCCGAACGTATTATTCAGATATTAGAAGACATGTTGCGCGCTTGTGTCATTGATTTTGGGGGTTCATGGGATCAGTTTCTACCGCTCGCAGAGTTTGCATATAACAACAATTATCAATCGAGTATTCAGGTGGCTCCATATGAGGCTTTATATGGGAGACGGTGTAGATCTCCAATAGGATGGCTTGAGTCGAGCAAGGCCAGGCTTTTTGGTACAAACTTGGTACAAGATACTTTGGACTAGGTGAAAGTGATTCAGGAGCGGCTTCATACGGCGCAATCAAGATAAAAGAGTTATGCTGACAGGAAGGTTCGAGATGTGTCTTATATGGTTGGGGAGAAGGTTCTACAGAAGGTTTCACCCATGAAGGGTGTTATGATATTTGGGAAGAAGGGTAAATTGAGTCCTCGGTTCATTGGGCCTTTTGAGGTGCTTCGGAGGATTGGGGAGGTGGCTTATGAGCTTGCTTTACCTCCTAGCTTGTCGAGTGTGGATCCGGTATTTTATGTTTCTATGCTCCGGAAGTATATTGGCGACCCGTCTCATGTTTTGGATTTCAGCATGGTTCAGTTAGATAGTGATTTGACTTATGATGTGGAGCCAGTGGCTATTTTGGAGAGACAGGTCCGAAAGTAGAGATCAAATGATATAGCTTCAGTAAAACTGCAGTGGAGAGGTCGGCCCATGGAGGAGGCTACTTGTGAGACCGGACGTATGTCGTATTCTGTATTTCATATCTATTGTATTGCTATTATTGTATTGCTGTTATTTTATTATGCATTTTTATGGTACTAATATATCGGCTTCTGTTGCTTTTTGAGTCGAGGGTCTCCTGGAAACAGCCTCTCTACCCTTCGGGGTAGGGGTAAGGTCTGCGTACATATTACCCTCCCCAGACCCCACGTGTGGGATTATACTGGGTTGTTGTTGTTGTTGTTGTTGTTGGGGTTAGGGGAGTTTTTCCAATTAAAGTGACAATAACTGAAACAGGATTATTTATATTCAAATTCAGAGTTGCCACTTACGATAATTTATGGTGTCCCAAGTCACTAGTTTAAAATCCCGAATCAAGGAAATTGACTCTTATTTATGGTATGCGAACACAGAAGATCGGGTAAGAAATTCTGTTAACTAGGGAGAAGGTGTGAGGCACTCCTGAGTTTCGTGATTTTAGCACGGTCTCTCAACTATTAATAATTGGCCTAATTATCTGACTAGTTACATGTTTTAAACCTATTGTACATTTTTAACTTTATAATAATTTTTATTTATTTATGGAATTTGTTTGAACAAGTAGCGATGTCGCACACTCGTTTGTTTTATACACATTGCGAATCGCATCACTGGAACCGTACCCGCAATTTATAACATGTTTATTTTATTATTATTCGAAGCTATGATCGGGTCACATGAAATGCATACCCGAATTGAAATTTATGTATCATGACCATGCCACGGGAACCGTATCCATAGTCACGATATTTTAATTACGCGCCTAAAGTAAACTACGATGTTCAAGAATTAAGTATTTGTTCTGAACTAATTTGAGATTATTGCAAAGCCATAATTTATGAATAAAATATTATTGGGTAGAAAGGGATGAACTTGTGATGTCAACATTAGTGGGATTTGTAGCTCAGTATCTTAATTGTCAGCAGGTGAAATACGAGCATCAGAGTCTTGGGCAGCTTGGCTTTTGCTCAATCAGCTTGAGTCGGCTTCAAGAGACTTTTGCTCTGCACCAACTCTGATTGTTTCACACCCAGTACCATTTGTATTTTCAGCTCAAACAGCCTTATCCCAACTGGAGATCTTTGCTTAGGTGACTTTTTCTGATATCTTGAATGACTTCCTACTTTTGAGCAATTTGTCTGTCAGAGAGAATCACAAGTATCTTTGTTTGCGCCAAGTAGGTTGACAAGAGTCTTTTGGGGAAGCCTTTGCATGAATCCTCAAGGCATGTTGACAGTAACAACTGAGTGTGCTAGCCCAATTTACTTTGTGCAACTGAAAAGCTGGTAGAAGAATTTGAAATTTTTTCTTGCTTGTTTTGAGAAGGACTGACTCAGAGTGAAGGGCACAATGATGCAAAGAAACAGTATTAACAAGAAATGCCCCTGTAGGGAAGGACAAAAGGAGGAGTTTTTTTCAATAACTAGCCTTAATGATCATGACATGCATTTTGGACTTAACAACCGATCTATCAAACTAACCAAATCTTTCCTTTTACCATTCTTATGACTTTGAAGTCGGGTTTGTTCGTGTCAATTTTTTGCATCTGTCTCACGACTCACTTTCGACTAGTGATGCCCCGAGGAGTTTTCACCAACACATCTCTCTCATTTATTTATATCTACTTACTATCGCCTTATAGTGCCCATGAAGGTTTTCACTAGTAAGACTCTCTCATTTTTTTATTTTTTTCTTTTCTTTTGCCTTCTTGTGTGAGCAACCTGGCAGTGTTTTATATTGTGTGACAACCGTTGTTCATTGTATGCTTCTCTTGGCATTCTTGAAGGCATATCAGGAGGTCTTTATTAGGAAGATTTTGGATATGGTTGGAAAGAAGGGTCGGCATGAAGGCTCAAAGTAGACTCAAAATGAGGGGTTGTAGACTTACAACTCTTGGAATCGACTCTTTCAAAAGTAAAATAAAATCTTTGCCCCAGTTTCAGATACTGGGGATTTTCTTGAAATTGTTTTTTTTAATTCTTATTTGGTTGGACCGAACCGTAAGGCTGCCTACGTATCCTTTTTTTTAAGGAATCAAGTCGAACGTAATTCAAATATCTGACCTAACTATAATTTTTCTTTTTGTTCCTCTGTCTTTTTTTCCTTTTTTTTTCTTCTTTTTTTCTTTTTTTTCTTTTTTTTTTCTTTTTGTTTGCCCCAACTTCTATCTTCTGAGGGCATGGACTTTCGACCGTTCTTTTCTTCTTCTTCTTCTTCTTCTTCTTCTTCTTCTTCTTCTTCTTCTTCTTCTTCTTCTTCTTCTTCTTCTTCTTCTTCTTTTTTCACTTGAACTTTCAAAGACCTACCCCAGTTTGTGCTCCTGGGGCATGGACCTGTATTGTTATTATTATTATTTTTTTGACTTTTGACTCTAAATCTAATTCCAAAAGAGGGTGGTCAAAGAAAATGACACATGCTCAAAAGGGTAACAAAGGGTATAAAGTGTTTGGGTAGTAGAAAAAGGGCTTCCCAACCTCGAGAATGCCAAACATATTATCTTTTTGCGATCACAATATTGACGAACATGTCTGTCTTCTTGGTGTGTCGTGGTCACAAGACACTTTCCATCCCTTAATTTCAAACTTCCAACAAACTTCAATTGATTCTTCTTCAAAAATGTCTTTTTCTCGGTTATACAATTCAGGATTAAATCAGTTTTCTAAGATCTGGCCGAAAATTTCGCATGCATGTCATGTCATTAGAACTAGCGGAAAAAGAACTAAGCATGGAATGACACAAAAAGGAAAACTCTATTTTATTGAGTAAACAACAAGACAAACAATCTAAAATCCGAGTTACAACCCTAAAATAACCCAGATAATGAAAATGCAACAAAATAGACAGACAAGACTCACACAAACAGAATAAAGAGATAGAAGGGTTTGACTCAATAAAACAAATAAAATCTAGATGATAACCATGAAATAAGCCAGATACTAGAAAAAATATCAAAACAAGCTACCAAGATTCCTTCCTAGTGAGAAGGGAATGATTTTTCAATTGCTAAGCTTGACACTTAGCCACAAATTTGCTCATCAGAATCACCATGGCCTTCTCCAATTTCAGTCGGCAAGTTCCCGAGAGGATTCTTATTCTCCATGTCACCACGCATCATCCCCAAAAAGTGCACATCATCAAGTGCAGGTAAAGGATTCTGCGTGATATTCTGGGTGTCACTATCTTGGATCACAATCAATTTTTCCTGGATCATCATTTCTATTTCTCTTTTCAAATCCCAACAGCTTTAAACATTGTGCATATAGGCATTGGAATGGTATTCACACCTTTTAAAAGGGTCAAATCATCTTGCACGTGGGTCCACATAATTTGGAGAAATATGTGCAATCATGTCATAATGCTTTAATTTCTCAAACAAGCTTGCATAAGATTCTCCTATTGGAGTAAAATTATCTTTCAACCTTTGTTTCCCTTTATACCTATGGCTTGGATGTGGGTTATGGGGCATTTGAAAATTTTGTGGAGGCTGGTGGAGATTTTGCAGTGCTGGTGCTCGCCTTCTAGGGTGTTTTGGTGGCTGGATAACATACTAAGGGGGAGCAACAGAGTATTATGAGTTCTGAGGTGGATAGTAGTGCTCAGGGGAGTCATGGGAAACCTGATGAGGCTGCTCATACCTTCGAGATGTTCTCCTGGGACCTCTTCTTGACCCTGTTGTCATCATGATTTCTTCAACCTTCTCATTCGTGTCACTAAAATTACCAGATTCAATTTGGACAGCCTGAGTTGTAGCTTTGAAAGCTTCTTGACTTATAATTTTGCCTGTCTTAAGGCCATTCTCTACCATTTCTCCCATTTTGATTGCTTCCGAGAAGGATTTACCCACTATGGACATCATGTTTTGAAATAATCTGGCTCTTAAGCCTGAAGAAAGACAGTGATTAGCTCGTGGTCATCCATGGGTGGCTTAACTCTAGCAGCTTGCTCTCTTCATTTAATGGCATATTCCCTGAAACTTTTAGTTGGTTTCTTCTTCAGGTTTGAAAGGGAATTGCGGTCTGGGGCGATATCGATGTTGTATTAGAATTGTTTGACAAAGGCCTGTGCCATGTCATTCCAGACATACCAGCGAGATGTGTCTTGATCCATAAACCATTCGGAGACTACTCCCTTAAGGTTTTTCCCAAAATAAGCCATCAGTAATTCTTTCTTTCCTCCCGCACCTCTTAATTGATTGCAATACCTTTTCACGTGGGCTATGGGGTCTACATATCCATCATACTTTTCAAATTTGGGAATCTTGAAACTAGGTGGCAAGTGGACATCGGGGAACATACATAGATCTTTGAAGGCAATACTCTTCTGACCTGCCAACCCTTGCATTTTTTCAACTGTTGTTCTAAGCTTTTCACTTTTTGGGTCATCTCTTCATGTGCCATCTTTCGGGCAGGCTTCTCAATCTTTGCAGGAAGATCAAATAGGTACGAGTGGTACTCAGGAGAGTTGGACTGTTCTTGCTGGGTAGCAAAATGTGACTCATGAGTTTTCTTCTACACCACCGTCGGTTGTGGGATGGTAAAGACGAGCATAACAGTAGTGGTTGTCTGATTGGTTGTTAATGGCAAACTTTGGGAGCGCACAACACAAGTTCCAGCTGTAGTCGTATAGTTGGGATAATGACTCAACCCAGGTGGATAGGATTGATCAGACAATGAGACCGGAATGGCAGTAGTCGAGATGGGTGTAAACTCTGGGAAACCATGAGAAGAAAAAGGCGGTCCTTGGCCATTGGCCCATGCTTGACAGTGGACACATTTCAATCATTTTTGTTTTAGTACTCTATTTTTCTCAACCACAGTAGACTCTTGTTGAAACCTCTGACCCTGAGTCTTTTGAGCATTTGAAACAGCTTCGATGTCAGTTGTCAATGACATTTTCCCCTTGGATCTTGTGTTGTCAGTTTACCAAAAATCAACTAGCTTAAACTTTCTTCACAATTCAAAACAAGAGACATGTTAGAATGGACTCAGTCAGTCCTTATTAATATCATCAATTTTTTTCATTTTTTTAATGGTTTATCGAACCTGGTGTGGGTTGTCTACGTATCATGTGGGAACATGAATCAGATCTTGCGTAGTTCGGGAAGATCAAAAGTAAAGAAACTAAACTAACTCCTTTTTTTGGATTTTGATTTATTTTTTTTCTGAAAGAAAGACTTATAAAGAAGGAAGAATTTTTTTTTGATTTTGATTTGTTTTTTTAAAAACAGAATTTTTGAAAGAAAGACTTCTGAAGAAGAAAGAAAATATTTTTTTTGTTCTTTGAATTTCGACTTTTATTTTTTGGAATTTCAAAAGAAAAACTTCTAAAGAAGGAAAAAAGTATTTTTGGATTTTTGGACTTTTATTTTGAGTTTTATGAAAGAAATACTTCTAAAGAAAAAAGAAAATATTTTTGAATCTTAAATTTTCTTTTCAATTTTCGAAAGAATGAAATATTTTTGGATTTTGAGAGAAATTAAAAGAAAATATTTTTGTATTTTTAGAAATTGGGGTATAAAAAAAAGACTTTCCAAAGAAGGAAGTAAATGAAATGTTTTTGGATTTTTGAAAATTATGGGCCGGAACCGACGAGGTTTGCCTACGTATCTCACATCCGGTGAGAATCAGACCCACGTAGTTCGTACAGTTTTGACGCAACAAGAAACTATGACTTATTTGAAATGATTTTTCCTTTTTCTACTTTTGTTTCAAAAATTCGGTTGAGTTTCGGGATATTTCAAATACCTACCTCTCACTCTTGTTTTTCTTTGATTTTCTTTTTTTCTCTTTTTTCGTTTTCTTTCCCTATTCTAGAAGCCAGTCAACATGTAAGCCGAAACAAACAGATACGCAAGTAGCACGAAAGATGCATCAAGATGGTCTTTTAGTTTGGGTACACCTGTCCAAGACGGACTCAACCCCTATGTTGAGCCCCCAAAGTCAAATGCATGTGATGCAAACAAATATTCCTACTAGAGATCCGGCATGAGGCTATGTTATTCTAGGTTTAAAACCTGGGTGTATTTTTCTAAACCTGGCTTACCCGAGCAGATAACTCGAGTTGAGGAGGGGCAATGTACCGAAAATACAGAAGTTTCATCGGCTTTGCAACTTATCCGAACTTCGTTCTAAAATTGGGATATGACTCTAATAGAAAAGAAGACACACGAAGTGCACGCTTCCCAGGTGATTTAGAAGACTTAGAGAGAAAGAAGGGGGTTTCGTAACAGTTTATATACAGTTCAAGCCATATCAAAACGGTAAAAGTGGCATTTAGCACATTAGACTCAGACACGTAAAAATTAGATAATAAATAAAATCCAACTATAACAGTTATTCTAAGCTCGAATTCTGAACACTGAACCAGAATTTCTGGGTTCTTGTCCCCAGCAGAGTCGCCAGAGCTGTCACACCTCCTTTTTATCAGAGGGGGTTAGGGGAATTTTTCCAATTAAAGTGACAATAATCGAAACGAAATTATTTATATTCAAATTCAGAGTCACCACTTGGGATAATTTATGGTGTCCCAAGTCACCTATTTAAAATCTCGAATCGAGGAAGTTGACTTTTATTTATGGTTCGCAAACACAAAAGACCGGGTAAGGAATTCTGTTAACCTGGAAAAAAGTGTGAGGCACTCCCGAGTTTCATGGTTTTAGCACGATCACTCAACTATTAATAATTGTCCTAATTATCTAATTAATTACATGTTTTAAACCTATTATGCATTTTTAACTTTATAACCGCTTTTATTTATTTATGAAATTTATTTGAACAAGTCGTGATGTCACACACTCATTTATTTTATACACATGGTGAATCGCGTCACGGGAACCGTACCCACGATTTACAACATATTTATTTTATTATTATTCGAAGCTATGATCAGTTCACATGAAATGCAGCCGAATTGGAATTATGTATCGTGACCATGCCACGAAAATCGTATCCATAGTCACGATATTTTAATTACGCGCTTAAAGCAAACTACGATGTTCAAGAATTAAGTATTTACTCTTACTTAATTTGAGATTATTGCAAAGCCATAATTTATGAATAAAATATTATTGGGTAGAAAGGGATGGACTTGTAATGTCAGCATTAACAAAATTAAAAGAAATCCAACACTTTTCAATGTCAAATTAATACTCACGTATGCTTTATCTACGGCCCCAATTCTCTAATCAACCTCACTGTCCATTACTTTCAACTGTATGAGCAGTCAATCAATTTACTCGATTCATTTAACTTGATTCTTTTGTCTTCAAATTTTAATTCTGAAGCATTGAGCATTTATCTCTAGTGAAGCACAAAAAACTCATTTCAATCATTAAACCCATCCGAGCGTAGAACATAAACAACAATCAAGAGAACAAAAAAAGTAAACAAATGCTACTAAAACATCATGAACTGAGAAATGAAACATTAACCCAAAGAATCAACAAAAGATCAAGATAGATTAACGAGATTATCGGAAGCATGAAATTAAACCATAAATAGTTAAAGAATGGGAGGGGAAGAAATAGACCTCAAATGAATATGAACTTTGATTGCTTGACAGTTTGAAAATGCTAAGCTATGGAAACGCGGACAAGATCTCCACCGGGAGCCTTTGCCGGAAACTTCCCTGAACTCGACCGAAACTCGACGGAACCGTGAACCGAGCCGCAAACGAACTCAATTCAGCTTTGAGCGCAAAAGGGAACAATTGATCAAGGTTCCTTTGATCTCGATCTAAAGATTTGATAATCAGAAGAGGATAATTAACACATGAGAATTTGATTAGTTAGGTTAATTACGAAAATAACTGCAGTTGTTTTAGGCTTATAGATCTAAAGAGAGATGTATGGAAAAGGTTAATTTCTTTGTTCTTCTGCAAACGACATTTACTGTAGGAGTGCTCTTGATTCCTTTTGGAAATTCCGGGTCCGCCATTGCCTTTTTTTTTTTTTTTGTATGTGTTTGGCGTGTTGAAGGGTGAGGTCTCAAGTGTGTGTCTCTATGGTCAGGGAGGTGTAGAAAAATTAGGTTGAATTTAGTTATTACAAAAGGGTTATGGGTTAGGATGGGGTAATGGGTTTGGATTTATGAGCTAAGGGTCCGAAAATTGAGCCTAAAAAATAGGTTGTTTGAGCCCAAATTTTATTCTTTCTCATTGAACAAGACTAAAAATACTACCTCATTTACTAATTAATCCTACTTAAGTAAAGTAACTATTAAAATAAAATTAACCGTTAAAACAAACCTATTTTTGATATTTTTCAAATATCATATTAAAAGATAAAAATGGAATTAGATTAAAGTCATTGCAAAATTAAAATAATATTTCTACCAAATTACTAATATTCCTGAAAATAAAGTGGAACTATTTTTGTATTTTAAATTTTATGAAAGGTAGATAAACTAAAAGTAACAAGATAAAATATCAATTACCTAAATAAAAGAAAAATATTTTTTTTTTAATTTTTATTTTTGATAAAATAAAGTAAAAGAGTCAAAACTAGTTGAAATAGCGATATTGGGCCTAAACTAAATATTTAAATGCTAAAATATGTAAAATCTCAGGGAGGGTCAAAAATTACATGTCTACAACGACCCGGCTGGTCGTTTTATGAGTTACAGTCTCGTTCTCCCTATTTCTACTTTTTTATGTATTGTTCAGCTGTATTTCATCATATTGTGTTGGTTGTTCTATGTTCGGAGTTGTCATGGAGTGAAATGAGACACTTAATCTCTTATTTAGAAGCTTAAGTTGGAAAAAGTCAACCGGATATTGGCTTATGAGTAGAAGGTCTCTGATGTGAATTTTGATGGTTCAGATAGCTTCGTTAAGTGATTTTGGACTTAGGAGCTGTCACGACCCTAACCCCGAATTCTATCGTGATGGCGCCTTGCGTGAAGACAAGGCCAGCCAATTAAACCAAATCACTTGTTAAAGCAGTTAAACAACATAAAAATAAAATAAAATATGATGTAATAATACTAAACAGCGGAAAATGTCGATAAAATGCAGAAGTGCCGCCCAACACAGCCCTAACCGGGGTATCACAAGTCATGAGCATCTATAAGTAATAATACAATCCCGCTAAATCCAACTAGTACAACTGTTTGAAAGGAAATAGAAGCGATAAAGAAGTAGAGACACGGGGCTGCGGACGTCAATAGCTACCTCGTAATCTCCGAAAGCCCGCCTGAAGCTGGAGGAATCAGCACTCCGGAGCGGAACCTAAATCTGCACACAGGGGTGCAGGGAGTAAAGTGAGTACTCCAACTCAGTGAGTAACAAATATAAATAACGACTGAAAGTAAGAAAATACATAAGGCACAAGGCATTCTATATGAGGCAGTAAAACCATTTAAAAGCAGTAAAATAGTGAAAAGTCAAGTAAAATCCTCTTTCAATAAGTAAACAAGTAATTGACAGGTAATTAAGGTAAAGTAAACAAATAAAAGTTCGCCCCTCAGGCACAGTATCAGCAAATCCGCCCTCGGGCAACATCTCAGAACAATATCAACCCCTCGGGCTCAATCTCACATCACAATGGGTACCCACACTCACTGGGGGTGTGCAGACTTCTGGAGGGACCCCTTACGGCCCAAGCATAATAACAAGCCATCTCGTGGCGTATATATCTCAGGCCCTCGACCTCAAATCAGTATCAGTGTTTCCTCACAACTAGGCCCTCAGCCTTACTCAGTCAAAAATACTCACAAGCCCCTCAGGCAATAGTAAAATAGTGTTTCTCATCCCAAACATCATTTAAAATATCATTTAAGTCTTAAAACTGAGTAAACATGGCTGAGTATGAAAACAGTGAAAAATAATATGACTGAGTTCAAGTATAAAGTCAAAACAGTGAGGAATTTGTAATAAAAATCCTCGAAGGGTTCAAATAGTTGGCACAAAGCTCAAATATGGCATTCAGCCCAAAACATGATGATAACAAATAAGATTCAGTCAAATAAGCAGTAATATCATCAATCGGGACGGGCCAAGTCACAATCTCCAATAGTACACAACCCCATGCTCGTCATCAAGCATGTGTCTCACCTTAATATAGCACTACGATGTGCAATCCGGGGTTTCAAACCCTCAGAGCATCATTTATAATCATTACTCACCTCGAACCAGCTAAATCTCTAGCTCGTGATGCCTTTGCCCCTCGAATCGGCCTCCATGCACGTCGAATCTATCCAAAATCAGAATGAGGATGTCAAAGTATGCTAAGTGAACAAAGCCCAAGCAAAAACAATCAATAAAGGGCACAAATCCCGAAATTACCAAACCCAACCCCGGGCCCACTTCTTGAAACTCAGAAATTTTCACATCAATAGATTCCTTATCTCCCCACGAGTTCATATATATCAAAAGTTCTCAAATTCGACCCCAAATGATCATCCAAATCCCAAATCAAAAGTTCTATTTCTCAAGCCCTAGTTCTTCAATTTTAGGCTTAGCTTTCATGATTTTCTAGGTGGAATTCATATAATAATCGAGTTTTTAGTCCAAGAAACTTACCTCCGAACGATTCCTCTTGAATCCCTCTTCAATATCCTTCAAAAATCTCCCAAAATGGCCAACTATGGAGGAAATAAACTCAATCCTCGCGGACAAGACGAGTTTAAAAACATTTCTGCCCAGGCATATTTTCTTCATCGCGATCGCGAGAAAACCTTCGCTATCACGAAGCACAAAACTCTGCTTCCTCAATTTTACTCTACGCGAACGCGATACAGCTTACGCGAACGCGATGCCTAGGTGACTTACACTATGCGATCGCGGACACACCTCCGCATTTGCGATGCACAAAGATCCATCCAAGACTCAGGTTTAGTTAACTCTATGCGAACGCGACTACCTTCCTGCGTTCGCGATGAACAACTTTTCCATACTATGCGATCGCGAGCCTTTCTTCGCAAATGCGAAGAACAATTGGACAGCTTCCTCAAAACCTTCTACGCGATCGCAGGACTCCCCTCGCGATCGCGAAGGGCAAATTTCTGCAACATCTGAACCTGCAATTTCTGCAATCTTCTCAACTTCAAAATGATCCGAATGACCACCTGAAACTCACCCGAGGCCCCCGGAACCTCAACCAAAGGCACCAACATATCTTAAACCTTATTCAAACTTGTACCAATCTTCAAAACACCTCAAACAACATCAAATCACCCAAAACACATCGGATTTAAACCTAAGTTTCTAAAATTTTCCGAAATATGCTTTCGATAAAAAACACAACCAAACCACGTCCGAATGACCTAAAATTTTACACACACATCCCAAATGACACAACGAAACTATTGCTACTCTCGGAATTCCATTCCGACCCCTATATCAAAATTTCGCCTATGAATCGGAAATCGCCAAAATCTCAACTTCGCCAATTCAAGCCTAAATCTACTCCGAACCCCCCAAAACCCATTCTGGTCACACTCCTAAGTCATAAATCACCTCCCGAAGCTAACCGAACCATCAAAACTCACATCCGACCCCTCTAACACATAAGTCAACATCTAGTTGACTTTTCCAACTTAAATTTCCTTAAAAGAGACTAAGTGTCTCAAACCTTACCAATTCATTCTCAAACTCGATCCGACCAATCCGATACCACATAACACGGATAAATAAAGCATAACGAAGCAGAAATAGGGAAAATGGAGCGGTAACTCATGAGACGACTGGCCGGGTCATCACATCCTCCCCAACTTAAACAAACGTTCGTCCTCGAACGAGTCAAAAAACATACCTGAAGCCTCAAACAGGTGAGGATATTTTCTCTGCATATCCCACTCGGTCTCCCAGGTAGCCTCCTCTACGGGTCAACCTCTCCACTACACTTTCACTGAAGCTATATCTTTTGACCTCAACTTCCGAACCTAACGACCCAAAATAGCTACTGGCTCCACATCATAGGTCAAATCATCATCCAACTAAATCGTGCATAGAAACATGAAATATCGGATGTACACTCGACAAGTTGGGTGGCAACGCAAGCTCATAAGTTGGGTAACACTCTCCTGAATCACCTTCACCTTTTCCAAAGCATCCTGCACCAAATCAGTCCCCAATAGCCTAGCCTCACCGGGCTCGAACCAATCAACTGAAGACCTACACTGCCTCTCATACAAAGCCTCATATGGAGCCATCTGAATACTCGATTGGTAGATGTTGTTAAAAGCAAACTCTGCAAGCGGTAGAAACTCATCCCATGATCCTCCGAAGTCAATGACACAAGCACGCAACATGTCCTCCAATATCTAAAGAGTGCGCTCGGACTGCCCGTCCGTCTGAGGATGGAAAGCTGTGCTCAACTCCACCTGAGTACCCAACTCTCTATGCACGACCCTCCAAAACTACAAAGTAAACTGAGTACCTCTATCTGAAATGATGAAAAATGGTACACCATGCAAGCGAACAATCTCTTGGATATAGATCCCTGCCAAATAGCATCGAACTTCTTCAAATTCCATGGAAATCCAACAACAAAGTCCATAGTGATCCCCTCCCACTTCCACTCAGGAATATCTATCTGTTGTAGCAAACCACTTGGTCTCTGATGCTCATATCTCACCTGCTGACAATTGAGACATCGAGCTACAAATCCCACAATATCTTTATTCATTCTTCTCCACCAGTAGTGCTGCCTCAATCCTGATACATCTTCGTGGCACCCGGATGAATGGAATACCGCGAGCTATGGGCCTCTTCCAGGATCAACTCCTGAAGCCCATCCACATTGGGCACACAGATCCAGCCCTGCATCCTCAACACCCCATCATTTCCAATGGTCACATCTCTGGAATTATCATGCTGAACTCTGTCCCTAAGGGCAAGCAAATGAAAAAAAAAAGCATAATACCAAAAAGTCAGAATTCAATTTCAGCCTTCTCTCTAGGAAGAGAAGGAATAGTAATTTCGTCATCATTTTCCGGTCATAACTCTGACATTCGGTGATGGAACTAACCAAACTTGGTGTCAAAAGATACATAATTTTCTTACGAATAATACCCAATTGGTTTCAACTTCAGATCTATAGTAAATTTTAGTAGATCTTAATTTCATTTTCATGAGTTACTGTAGCAGACAGTGTTCTTCATTCAATTTCAGCGATTCAGCTAATTCCAGCATTACCTTTCAGCACAACAGCTTGTTTTGATAACGTGAAAGTGTTCTCTTCTCTTCTAAGATTGGTTTGAATTCTAAGCTTCATTTTAAATCGAAATTACTGTTTTTATAGTTTGGACTGTGAAATTGGATTCACAGCCATAAGCAGTAAGTAACGTGAAGCTAATTCGAATTACAGTAGCATCGTTTTCTTGCAAAGCTGATGCACCTTTGTCATGTAATTAATGTGCTAAAGATTACAACTGTAATGGACACACAGGCAGGTGCCAGCCACATTTGGTGGTTGTGCTGCCTACACAACCTCCTCCAAACATTGCACAAACATCAGGGAACACAAATAACAACAAACAGCCAATGAATTACTCCAAATTCTGAAACCTTGCACTTTTAATGTTGCAATGCAGGAGCAACAGGAAGTTGAGCCAATTCCCATTCGTCCACCTACAATATTGAATGGAGAGCATGTTATTCAGTTCACAGAAGCAGAAGTAGAAAGGATGGATATCATCGAAGGATTACAATATGCAATAGTTGGTAAATGTTCTTATGGCAGCCCAGAAATTCAACAACTGCGTAAGTTAATACCAATTCAATGCGGAATTAAAGGTGAATGTAACATTGGATTTCTAAGGGATAGACATATTTTGATTAGAATGACGTTAAGGCAGGACTATCTTCATTTCTCATCAAAAACTCATTACATAAAGGACAGGGATGGCTATCAATATCAGCTTAGGCCATTGATTTATGACTCAAAGTTTAGAGCAGATGAAGAAACACCCAAGGCAATGGCTTGGATTTCATTCCCAGGTCTATTGCCAACCTTTTTTGTGAAGGAATGTTTATTTTCTCTAGCTACAGCAGTAGGTAAACCTATGCATCTATACATGGCAACAATTAATAAAACTAGACCTAGTTGTGTTAGGGTGAAGGTACTAGTTGATCTACTTGCAAATTTGCCTAAAAAGGTGAGGATGGACATATTCAATGAAGCTAAAGAACAACAAGAACTGAATGGGTGAGAATTCAATATGACATGCTGCCTAAATATTGTAGACATTGTCAACTTCAAGGGCATGATCAATTTGAATGTTGGAGGATACACCCTGAACTATATGTGGAGAAGGAGAATTCTAACCAAGCAGATACAGCTAAGAAGCAGGACATAGGGAACTCACAGCCTATAATGATTTTATCTAGTGGAAAGGTCATGGGTAATGTGAATGTTACAACAAAAGAGTAATGGAAGGAAGTGAAGGACAACAGACTTAGAAATGTAGTAAAACAAAATACTAGTCTCAATAATAATGGAATGGAGATGGCACCAGCTAAGCAGCTTGAAAATAATCAGAACAAGGAGGTACTGTAGATAGACAAGCAGGAGCACAAAGCAACAGTGGTAAGGAATTGGTGGCAGTAGACAATGAAGATAATGATCATGTTCAAATAGCTAACAAGTTTGCAATATTAAAAGGGATGGATGAAGAGGAAGAACTTGTTAATCAATTGGCAATGGTGGCAGCTAATGCAACAACAAACAGTCCAGCAGTTCATAACCAAGCATCTAAAAAGCAAAAACCAAAACATATGGTCAATAATGAGGGAAAGCTAAATCCAGCAGCACAATCTTTTCATCTTAACTCATCAGGGATTGGTTCGACTAATAGTCTAGTCAATGGAAAGGAGGCACCAAAAGCAAAAAAAGATACTGCACAATGGGTAGAAAGAAGTTTCAAGGATAAAACAGGAGATGGAATAGTGAAGATTAATACATCATGCCAGGAAATCCCATCACAAGATACATTAGTGAACAAGGAACTTAATAAAACTCCAAATTCTCAAGCAGAATGGTCAAAATCGTCTACATTTAAAGAAAGAGTGCAAGGGTGTGGAGGCAGGCTATGGGATGCACAAAGGGAATACGATTCAGAGGAGAACGAAGTACCACTAGGAGCACAAGCTGATGAGGAACCAAATGAGAAGGACAAAGAAGAAGATGAGCAAAGTGTAAATGGAGAGCCCCATGCCAATGACAACAATACAACTGGTAATTTTTTAATAAAGGGAGGATCAGAAAATGTTGAGCACAACAATAATTATCAGATAGAAAAAGTCACAGAAGTTAGAAACTATGAAGGAAGAGGCCCAGAGGTAAATGATCCTGGAGGAACAAAAGATGATAAACTTCAGAAATCACAAGAAGACCCACAAGGACACAACACAACAGAGAAGGAGAAACAGCCAAAACAAAAAACAAAAATAGTAAATGTTACTGTTACATTGGAGAAAAACCAGTTGCAGCTATTAAAAAGAGGAGAAGAGAAGACCTTGGTCCCTAAAAAGAATGCATTTGGAGCTACATCAGGAGGGAAGGAAGACAATGAAGAAGGAGAAGAACCTGGTAGATCAGGATACGACATGGATCAAGAATCAACTACCCAACACCTTATGAATACTGCAAGGCAAGGTGACTTATCACCTACACAAGTGGAAAAGGCAAAATCAGCAGCAAAAGGTAAGAAGAAGCAACAAAAAGATAATTTTGCAGCCCCAAAAGCTGGGGTGCACACAAGGAGAACGCTAACTAAATCCAACAATCAGTGATGAATGCTCTCATTTGGAATATAAGGTCAGTCAACACACAGCAGGCCTTTGAAAGGTTGACAAAAATGCACAGGCAAAATCACTATGAATTTGTAGGATTAATGGAGCCAAAGCAACAAGCAAAAAACTGGAAAGGTACAGAAACAAGATAGGACTTGCACAGGCAATTTCAAATGTTTCCAACAAGATCTGGGCTTTCATAGATGAGGTATTTAAGGTGACTGTTGTGTACAATATGGTGCAACAATTAACACTACGATTGTTTCATACTGAATCGCATGTGGAGTTTGTCCTAACATTGATATACACTAAATGTGATGCAATTGAGAAGATAGAATTATGGGATTCATTATATGCAATGGCAAGGGATATGGATGCACCATGGCTTGTAAGAGGTGATTTCAATGTAATATGGGACGAAGAAGAGAAGTTTGGTGGGTTACCTGTGTCTTTGAATGAAATTGATGATTTTCGACACTGCGTCAACACTTGCAATCTCTTCAACCTTGGATTTAAAGGCAGCATATTTACATGGTTGAATGGGAGAGCAGAGGAAGACTGTATATCCAAAAGGCTAGATAGATGCTTGGCCAATGTTGAGTTCCAACAAACATTTCCAGGAATAGAGGTGCAACATTTGTCAAAGACTGGCTCTGATCATAGTCCAATGTATCTGAAGTGTGATATTGAGACTCCACTAATAAAAACCCTTTTAAGTTCTTGAATTTTTGGGTGGAACATGCGACTTTTAAAGATGTGGTGAAAGAGAATTGGACAGCTGATTTCAGTGCAAATCCTTATATTATTTTTAATCACAAGTTAAAAAAATTAAAGAAGGCCCTTTCATTGTGGAGTAAGGCTATATTTGGAGATATTTTCCAAAAGATAGCAAGCATGGAGGAGGTAGTGATGGTTCATAAAGCAGAATTTGAAGCAAATCATACAGGGATGAACAGGGAAAGGCTACAAAAGGTTCAGGCAGAATTGATCAAATGTCTTGCACTAGAGGAGAAATATTGGCAACAAAAGGCAGGCATGACTTGGTTCAAGGAAGGGGATAGGAACACTAAGTTCTTCCATGCACAAGTGAGAGGTAGGAGGAAGAGACTTCAACTTAATAGAATTCAAATAAGTGGAGGAACCTGGATTGAAGAAGAACAAGAAATTGCAGAAGAGGCTATCAAATTTTACGAGGAACAGTTCACAGAAGCAGCTACTCCTTCATCATTTGATATCGTAGAGCATGTTCCTAATCTGACTAACACTGAGCAGAATGCAGAATTGATTAAGCAGCCAACAAAATAGGAGGTTAAAATGGCAGTACTCGGACTTAATGGTGATAGTGCTGGGGGCCAGATGGTATGACAGGCAAATTCTATCATTCTTGTTGGGACATAATTGGGGATGACCTGTACGACATGGTGAGGGCTTTTTTCAATGGTCATGAGCTACCCAAGTGTGTAACACACACCAACCTAGTTCTACTACCAAAGAAAAAAGAAGTTACCACTTTTTCTGATTTAAGACCAATAAGCCTCAGTAACTTTTCAAATAAGGTTATATCGAGGGTGGTACATGAAAGGCTAGTGAAATTTCTCCCAAGTCTGATATCGGAGGAACAGTCAGGTTTTGTTAAGGGAAGGAATATAGTAGAAAACATCCTTCTAACTCAGGAGATAGTGACTGACATTAGGCTTAGAACTAAGGCTGGACCTAATGTCATCCTAAAGCTAGATATGACCAAAAGCTTATGATAGATCATCTTGGCTATTCCTAACCAAGGTACTGAGAAAGATGGGATTCACAGAAAGGTTGATAGGGATTGTCTTTGGATTAGTTTCAAACAATTAGTATTCTATTCTAATCAATGGTCAAGCTCATGGGTTCTTTAAGTCCTCAAGGGGAGTAAAACAAGGTGATCTTGTATCTCCAACTTTGTTTATCTTGGCAGCAGAAGCATTATCTAGGGGTCTCAATGCACTACATACTAACCTGTATTTTTGTGGATTTGGGATGCCAAAGTGGAGTCCAAAGATCAATCATTTGGCGTATACAGATGACATGATTATTTTCTCATCCTCAGATGAAACATCTCTGATGCTGATTATGCAAGTGCTGAATGCATATGAAGTTGCATCTGGGCAACTTGTTAACAAGACCAAATCAGCTGTGTACCTGCATAATTTAACAGACATGGAAGTGGTCAACAAGGTGGAAAGGATCACAGGCATTCATAGGAATGATTTTCCTATCATATATCTAGGTTGTCCTATATTTTATGGAAGGAGAAAGCTGGAATACTATCAGACCCTAATTACTAAGGTAATGGACAAACTGCAATCATGGCGGGGTAAGTTATTATCAGTAGGGGCAGGGCAATTCTCATATCCCATGTACTGCAAAGCATGCATATGCATCTATTATCAGCTGTAAACCCTCCAAATTATGTGATAAATAGGTTGCACAAATTGTTTGCTCAGTTTTTCTGGAGCAGCTCTGTAGGAGGAACTAGTAGGCATTGGGCTTCATGGAATACCTTATGCATGCCAGTTGAGGAAGGAGGAATAGGTTTCAGGTCACTACATGATGTAGCAAAGGCATTATTCAGCAAGTTGTAGTGAAATTTCATACCAAAACCAAGCCTATGGAGCTCTTTTGTATGTCAGAAATACTGCAAAAAAATTGAATTATGTAATTGTTCCATGGAAAAGGGGGTCTCACATTTGGAGAAAAATGTTGGAATGCAGAGATCTGATTGAACATCAAATCTTTTGGCAAACAAAAAGGGGATCCTCACTATTTTGGTTTGAAAACTGGACAGGTCTTGGGGCACTATATTTTTTAGTTCCTCAGGACTTTGGCATTAATGAAACTGTACATAATGTACATGATGTTACCTTAGATGGTGAGTGGGATGTGGACAGGCTATTTGAAATGCTTCCTGAAGACTTAGCAGTACACATTCTGGAGAAAATCAAACCACCTTCACCTCAGCAGGTTCTTGACATGCCTTGTTGGATGCTGGAAACAAGAGGATATTTCAGTGTTAAGTCAGCATGGGATTATACGAGAAGAAGAGACGAACCAAGAACAGCTTATATGATGATTTGGGTAAAGGGACTGCCTTTTAAAATAGCATTTTTCATGTGGAAAGTGTGGAAAACAAAGCTACCTTTAGATGATTTCTTGAAAAGGGTAGGCTACTGCATGCCATCAAAATATTGGTGTTGTGTACAGCCTGACGAGGAATCTCTTCAGCACTTGTTTTTTAGATCAGAAACTGCAAGGACAACTTGGAAGTATTTTCTATCGAGGGCAGGAATAGCTGTGGAGGGATTACATTGCACCAAGCAATCACAAAATGTTGGACTGCAAATGTGTGCTTAAGGCTCAAACTAGTAATGCAAGCACTCCCCTCATGTGTAGTCTGGGAACTCTGGAAAAGAAGAAATAGTATGAAGTATGGTGATGCTGTGACAACTAGCAGGGTGATTTATCAAGTTTCATCAAATATCCAGCATTGGTGAAAGTGAGAAAGCCTGGGATGGACATGGTACCTCACAAATGGCAAGATCTATTAGCTATGATGGAAAATTTCACTCCTAAACTTAAGGTTACCAAAGTCATGTGGGAATTTCCAAGTGCAGGATGACTAATATTAATACGGATGATGCATCGAGGGGAAATCCAGGCAGGAGCTCAATAGGTTTTTGTATAAGAAATGAAAATGGCCACATAGTCAAGTCAGTAGGGAAGGAGATTGAGGAGACAACAAACACAGTAGCTGAAGCGAAAGCCATGGTAGAAGTACTAAGGTTCTGCAGATTTCATCAATACTCTCATGTATGGCTTCAAACTGACTCAATGTTATTAAAAAAGATAATGGATGGGATCTAGAAACCGCCATGGATCATATCTGAGCAGGTAGAGGAAATGATGCAACTAATGAATGGGGGCAATTACACAGTTACTCATATTCATAGGGAGGGCAACAAGCTGGCAGATCACTTGGCTAATTATGCTTTAGATCATGAAGAAATAGAATGCCAACAATTCTGGCATCTAGATGCACAAGGAAGGAGGTTAGTTAATGAAGATAAGCTGCAATGTCCAAGTCTAAGGGTGAAGGTGGACAGGAGATAAGAAGCAAAGAGAAAAGGAAAAGCAGGAGCCATGTCAACTTAATCGACCAATATATTCAAATCCTAAGGGAGGAGGATATAATGGTTGGTATTTCTAACCATCTTTTCTCTCGTGCAGGTGCCATTGCGAGTATATTATCCTATGCTTTCAGAAAGCCAAGAATTAAAACGCATATATGGGCAATGATTTGGGAATGTCTTGTTTTCCATCAAGACAAAAGGAACGACAAAGGCAGGCACGACTGGAGTTTTAATTTAATACAAATGCATGGGATCGAGGAGTCATCGTTAGAAGCAAAATTCGAGCTTTTTTGTAAGCACGCATCCAACAGATTGAGAGAATATGAAGGCATGCGCATTGGGATAACAAAACTGGATGTAATCAGAGACATGGAATACACGCATGCTTCTAGCATTACCATATGAATGAATGCTTCAAGATGTTTGGGTCCTGGAGATTACTCGGTCGACGAGCTATAACAGTTGGGAGGACAGTTTAAATTTCAACAGAGATACACACCTGTTTTCAAAAGGAATTGCACGCTGGCATACACATAGGAAAGAAGGCATGCGCATGGGGATTCGACAACAAAAAAATAGGACATGCAATTGCTCGCTGGCAGTGTAACGAAAGTTGGACAATGAATTGGAATATGGTCAAGCATGATTTCTCACGCTTCTGGAGAGGCACGCATGGCATACGCATGGATGCAGAAAGTCGTGCGCTAGTACATTGGGATGGCAACGCTGTCGAGAAAGCAAGGACAACAACTGGAGTAAGAATCGAAAGGAGCAATTTACGATGGATGTTCATTCACGCTACCTACAAGCACTAAGATATGGGGACAGAGGAATCATGCCACACCTGGTAAACAAAGGCTTAGAAATGTAACGCTTAACAAGACTAATGCTTAAAAAGAGTCATCGATGCAAACAAAAATCTTAGAAGCGTGACTGCAATTTACAAGAACAAAGCTAGAAAGTGTAGGCATGCACACATGGATTAGTAACTTTGGGTGTTGTGCGAACACCTAATTCGAGCTGCTGGCAGTGTGTATGCATATTTATGCACAACACTTTTCTCCAGGATACAACGCACGCCTGTAGTTTATTCTTTTGAAAATGCAATGGAAAAGTTTGCAGCACATGGAAAGGACATCAAGACATTAGCATGATGCTGGTTATTTTTTGGAAATACAAACTCATGTATCAAAAGGAGCAAAAGCATGTGAAGCATGGGTTCAAATACCAAACAATGAAGTTGATAATGCAGACAATCACATTGTAGGCATGTGCATTAGTTTGGGTGCAAATGCCAAGGACCTTGGCCCCCTCAATAGTGTGGGAATCTCAAGGGGACATCACATGATCAGGTGCTACAGTACCGGCTTGCTACAGTAACCATATGCTATAGTGATGTATGCTACAGTGTCGTATGCTACAGTACCGTATGCAACAGTACCGAGCTATCAAATTGGTGGAGTCGACGTGAAGTTGCTGAAAAGGGGCTATTCACGCAAATCAAATTTAACTCTAGAACTGGGACGCTTTGGACTGGAGATACAACGTCGACATGGACTCACTTGGGCTGTTTTGACAACTACAAAGTTTTAGTAGGCATAATGTGATATCAATTTGAGTATTATGCTCAATTTTGATAGTACGTTACATTAGAGTGCAAAGTCTATTTCCTTTCATTGAAGGAAGACAATGACAATTTCCTAATTATTGTATTTTCTTTTCTATTTTTAATAAAAAACTAGCCCTAGGCGCTTGCCTAGAGGATTGAAAAAAAAAGGACAAGCAAATACGGATCATCATATTAGCGCTCTCTGATGCGCTCATATAAGGAAGACTGAGAAACCATACAAGCCAATACCCGACTGGGATCCGAAATATCTAACCTCATGAACCGATTGGCCAAGGCCTGAACATCAACTGCAAGAGGTCTCTCCCCAACTAGAATATATGCCAAACTCCCCATACTTCCTGCCTTGCGGTTCAAAGCATAGGCCACCACATTGGCCTTTCCCGGATGGAATAAAATAGCGATATCACAATCCTTAAGCAACTCCAACCACCTCAGCTGCCTCAAATTAAGATCCTTTTGCTTGAACAAATGTTGAAGACTGCGATGATCAGTGAACACCTCACAAGATACGCCATACAAGTAATGCCTCCAAATCTTCAATGCATGAACTATGGCAGCCAACTCTAAATCATGAACGGGGTAGTTCTTCTCATGGGGCTTCAATTGACAAGAAGCATAAATAATAACTCTACTCTCCTGCATCAACACACAACCAATCCCAACTCTCGAAGCATCACAATACACGGTATATGAACCTGAAGTTGATGGCAAAACCAACACTGGAGCTATGGTCAAAGCTGTCTTGAGCTTCTGAAAGTTCTCCTCACACTCATCTGAACATATAAATGAAGCACCCTTCTGAGTCAACTTAGTCAAGGGCGATGTGATAGACGAGAATCCCTAAACAAACCGACGATAATAGCCCTCCAAACTAAGAAAGTTGTGAATCTCTGTGGCGGAGGACGGTCTGGGCCAACTCTAAACTGACTCTATCTTCTTCGGATCAACCTGAATACCCTCGCTGGACACCACGTGCCCTAAGAAAGCTACTAAACTGAGCCAAAACTCACACTTGGAGAATTTTGCATAAAGCTTCTCCTCCCTCAATCTTTGCAACACAACTCTCAAATGCTCCAAGTGCTCCTCCTGACTATGTGAATACACCAGAATATCATCAATGAAGACAATGACGAATGAATCGAGATAAGGCCAAAACACGTTGTTCATTAAATACATGAACGTTGCTGGGGCATTGGTCAGCCCAAAAGACATCACCAAGAAATCATAATGACCATATCAGGTCCTGAATGCTGTTTTAAGAATATCTGAGTACTTGATCTTCAGCTGGTGATAACTTGAACGGAGATCAATCTTGGAGAACGCCCTCGCTCCGTGAAGCTAGTCGAATAAATCATCAATGCGAGGCAAATGATACTTGTTCTTAATTGTTACCTTGTTCAATTGCCTATAATCAATGCACATTCTCATTATCCATCCTTCTTCTTCACAAACAGAATCGGCGCACCCCAAGGTGACACACTAGGCCGAATGAACCCCTTATCAAGGAGTTCCTGGAGCTGCTCCTTCAATTCCTTCAACTCCGCTGGTGCTATACGATACGACAGAATAGAAATGGGCAGAGTGCCCAACACCAGGTCAATACCAAAATTAATATCCCTGTCCGGTGGCATGCTGGGAAGGTCTGCAGGAAACACATCGGGAAAATTCCTCACAACTAGAACTGAATCAATACTGGGAGCCTCAGCTCCGACATCCCTCACAAACGCTAGATACGAAAGACAACCCTTCCCAACTATACGTTGGGCCTTCAAGAAAAAGATCACTCTACTGGGGACTTAATTAGTCATACCTCGCCACCCGATCCGTGGCACACCCGACATAGCTAATGTGACTGTCTTAACATGACAGTCCAGAATATCACGACACGGAGATAACCAATCCATGCCCAAAATGACATCAAAATCCACCATGCTCAATAGTAATAGATCCACTCGGGTCTCCAGACCCCCAATAGTCACCACACATGATTGGTACAACTATCTACAACCACAGTATCGCCCACCAGGGTAGATATATGAACAGGTAAAGCAAGAAACTCATGGGGCATACCCAAATAACGAGCAAAGTATGATGACACATAAAAAAGGTGGAACCGGGATCAAATAATACAGAGGCATCTTTGTGCCAGACTGAAACAATAACTGTAATGACAGCATCTGAAGCAATAGCATCGGGTCTGCTTGGGAGTGCATAGAAATGGGCCTGACTACCCTCTGATCGAGCTCCCCCTCTGGGGCAACCCCTGGCTGACTGACCTCTACCCCTGGCTGGTTGAGCGGGTGGTGGTGAAGAGACTGGCGCTGAAGCAGATGACTGACCCCTCTGTTGGGATGAACTAGCATCGCGACGAGGAGACTGTCTCCATATGTGGCCCATCTTGTCACACTCATAACAACTCCCAAGTGCTGGATAAGGGGAGTGAAGGGAACCCCTTGCACCGGAGTGACTATCAGATGCACTTGGTATAGAAGAGCCCCGAGCTGATGGAGCACGAGATGAACTCTAAGCTGGAAGGGCGTCGAGTGATAACTAGCCCTGTTGAGATCCATGATAACTATGACCTGAAGATGCCCCACGATAACCTGGGCGAGCTGGCTGAGCAGACCTGAATGAACGGCCTCTGCCGTGCTGAAACTGGCCCCTCGAAGGAGCACCACTATAGCTACCAGATCCTCGAGGCCTCTTGGCCTCCCTCTCCTCTTGCTCCTGATGGCGAACCGACTCAATATCACGGGTTATATCAACAACCTCCTCGAACATAGCACCAGATACCCTCTCCCAGGTCATAAGAATACGGAGCTGATAAGTAAGACCATCACAAACCTCCTGATCCTCTCTCAATCTGTTAGAACCAACCAGATGGAATGATAACCCAACTCAGAAAACCTTAACTCATACTGCGACATGGTCATCTCCCCCTGTCGCAACCACTCAAACTACCTACGCAGCTCCTCTCTGTGGGACTGCGGCACATACTTCTCCAAGAAGAGAACGGAAAACTGCTGCCAGGAAAGGGGTGCTGCACCAATAGGCCTACGCCTCTCAAAATCCTCCCACCAGGTGAAAGCAGCTCCTGAAAACTGATAGGTGGCAAAAGCGACCCCGCTGGTCTCCAGAATACCTGTAGTACGAAGCATCCTCTGACACTTATCCAAAAAGCCCTGGGCATCCTCGCCCTCTGTGCCACTGAAGGTCGGAGGCTGCAATCTACCAAATCTCTCCAACCTATGTTGCTCATCCTCTGGCATGACAGGAACCACATAGTCCTGAGCAGCTACAACCGGCTGGGCTAGATGCACCCCCGACATCTGAAGTCCCTGCACGACCTGCTCAGGTGTGCGAGCGGTGGGAGTCTGATTGCCTCCCCCAGCTTGTGAAGTAGCTGCGACTGTAGTGGCTGAAACCGCCTGAGCCAAGCCAGTGCAAACTGATAAGATCTGTGCCAAGGCCTCCTAAAGACCCGGAATCACGATGGGCATAGCTGGTGCCGGAACTGGTGCTGCTGGAGCGTCCATAGCTGGGACCTGGTCCTAAACTGGGGCAACTGGTGGATCTACAAGTGCTGCCCTTGCTGCTCCGCCTCTACCACGACCACGATTGCGTCCTCGGCCTCTCGTGGCCACAGTTGGTGGCACTGGTGGTCGTCCACCCTGTCCGGTAGTGTGTGTCCTCACCATCTGTGAGAGAATAGAATAATAGAAATTTAGTACCCAGATCAACAAGTTCGCACGACAAGAATTTCAAGAATATGAAGTTTTTCCTAAAGGTTCTGCAGCCTCTCGAGGATAAATACAGACGTCTCCGTACCGATCCGCGAGACTCTACTAAACCTGCTCATGACTCATGAGACCTATGTAACCTAGGCTCTGATACCAACTTGTTACGACCCTAACCCCGAACCCGGTCGTGATTGCGCCTCTCGTGAAGACAAGGCTAGCCAATTAAATCCAATTCACTTGTTAAAGTAGTTAAATAACATAAAAACATTCTAAAACATGATTTAATAATACTAAACAACGGAAAATATCGATAAAAAGCGGAAGTGCCACCGATACAGCCCTAACCGGGGTGTCACAAGTCATGAGCATCTATAAGTCATAATACAATATCGCTAAATCCAACTGTACAACTATTTGAAAGGAAATAGAAGCGATAAAGAAGTAGATACACGGGGTTGCAGACGTCAACAACTACCTCGTAATCTCTGAAAGCTCGCCTGAAGCTGGAGGAATCAGCACTCGGGAGCGGAACCAGCTACGCCTGAATCTACACACAGAGGTGTAGGGAGTAAAGTGAGTACTCCAACTCAATGAGTAACAAATGTAAACAACGACTGAAAGTAAGAAAACACGTAAGGCACAAGGCATTCTATATGAGGCAGTAAAACCATTTAAAAGCAGTAAAACAGTGAAAAGTCAAGTAAAATCCTCCTTCAACAAGTAAACAAGTAATTGACAGGTAATTAAGGTAAAGTAAACAAATAGAAGTTCACCCCTCGGGCATAGTATCAGCAAATCCGCCCATCGGACAACATCTCAGAACAATACTAGCCCCTCGGGCTCAATCTCACATCACAATGGGTACCCGCGCTCACTGGAGGTGTGCAGACTCCTGGAGGGGCCCCTTACGGCCCAAGCGCAATAACAAGCCATCTCGTAGCATCAAATCTAGACCTTCGGCCTCATATCAATCAAGCCACCTCGTGGCGTATATATCTCAGGCCCTCGGCCTCAAAGCAGTATCAGTGTTTACTCACAACTAGGCCATCGGCCTCACTCAGTCAAAAATACTCACAAGCCCCTCGGGCAATAGTAAAATAGTGTTTCTCAGCCCAAACATCATTTAAAATATCAATTATGTCTTAAAACTGAGTAAACATGGCTGAGTATGAAAACAGTGGAAAATAACATGACTGAGTTCAAGTATAAAGTCAAAACAGTGAGGAATTTGTAATAAAAATCCTCGAAGGGTTCAAATAGTTTGCACAAAGCCCAAATATGGCATTCAACCCAAATCATGATGATAGCACATAAGATTCAGTCAAATACGCAATAATATCATCAACTGGGACGGACCAAGTCACAATCTCCAATAGTACACGACCCCACACTCATCATCAAGCGTGTGTCTCACCTCAATATAGCACTACGATGTGCAATCCGGGGTTTCAAACCCTCAGAGCATCATTTACAATTATTACTCACCTCGAACCGGCTAAATCTCTAGCTCGTGATGCCTTTGCCCCTCGAATTGTCCTCCACGCGCGTTGAATCTATCCAAAGTCAGAACGAGGATGTCAAAGTATGCTAAGGGAACAAAGCCCAAGAAAAAACAATCAATAAAGGGCACAAATCCCGAAATTACCAAAATCCGACCCCAGGCCCACTTCTCGAAAGTTAAAAATTTTCACATCAATAGATTCCTTATCTCTCCACGAGTTCATACATATCAAAAGTTCTCAAATCCGACCCCAAATGGTCCTCCAAATCCCAAATCAAAAGTTCAATTTCTCAAGCCCTAGTTCTTCAGTTTTAGGCTTAGCTTTCATGATTTTCTAGGTAGAATTCACATAATAATCGAGTTTTTAGTCCAAGAATCATACCTCCCAACGATTCCCCTTGAATCCCTCTTCAATCTCCTTCAAAAATCTCCTAAAATGGCCAACTATGGAGGAAATAAACCCAATCCTCGCGGACAAGACGAGTTTAAAAACATTTCTGCCTAGGCATATTTTCTTCATCGCGATCGCGGGAGAACCTTCGCGATCGCGAAGCACAAAACTCAGCTTCCTCAATTTTACTCTACGCGAACGCGATACAACCTACGCGAACGTGATGCCCAGCTGACTTATACTACGCAATCGTGGACACACCTCCGCATTCGTGATGCACAAAGATCCATCCAAGACTCAGGTCCAGTTAACTCTATGCTAACGCGACTACCTTCCCGCGTTCGCGATGAACATCTTTCCCATACTATGTGATCACGAGCCTCTATTTGCAAACGTGAAGAAAAACTGGACAGATTCCACAAAACCTTCTACGCGATCGCAGGACTCCCCTCGCGATCGCGAAGGTCAAATTTCTGCAACATCTGAACCTGCAATTTCTGCAATCTTCTCAACTTCAAAATAATCCGAATGACCACCCGAAACTCACCTGAGGCCCACGGGACCTCAACCAATGGCACCAACATATCTTAAAACCTTATTCAAACTTGTACCAATCTTCAAAGCACCTCAAACAATATCAAATCACCCAAAACACATCGGATTCAAGCTAAAGTTTCTAAAATCTTCTGAAATACGCTTTTGATCAAAAACCCTACCAAACCACGTCCAAATGACCTGAAATTTTACACACACATCCCAAATGACACAACAAAGCTACTGCAACTCTTGGAATTCCATTACGAACCCTATATCAAAATCTCGCCTATCAACCGGAAATCGCCAAAATCTCAACTTCGCCAATTCAAGCCTAAATCTACTCCGAACCTCCAAAACCCATTCTGATCAAGCTCCTAAGTGATAAATCACCTATCGAAGCTAACTGAACCATCGTAACTCACATCCGAGCCATTTAACACATAAGTCAACATTCAGTTGACTTTTCCAACTTAAACTTCCTTAAAAAAGACTAAGTGTCTCAAACCTTACCAATTCCTTCCCGAACTCAATCTGACTAATCTGATACCACATAACACAGATAAAGAAAGCATAACAAAGCATAAATGGGAAAAACGGAGCGGTAACTCATGAGATGACTGGTCGGTTCATCACATGAGCGTATTCAGAATGTAATTTGGAGGTTCGTGTTGGATTTAGGCTTGAATTGGCGAAATTGAAAATTGGCTTTTTTCGGTCAGCAATGGAAATCTTGATATTTGGGTCGGAATGGAGTTTCGAAAATGGGAGTAGGTTCGTTGTGTTATTTTTGACGTGTGTGTAAAATTGTAGGTCATTCGGATAAGGTTTGATAGGTTTTTGCAGCATTTGCGGAATTCGAAAGTTCGGAGATCCTTAGGCTTGAATTTGAGGGTGATTTGGTGTTTGATGTTGTTTTGAGTGTTCCAAAGGTTGGAATAAATTTGTATGGTGATAATTCGTATTTTTGGTTGAGGTCCTGGGGGCCTCGGGATGATTTCGAATAGTTTTTGGAAAGTTTGAACTTGAGAAATTGCAGCTGGTGTTACTGCTTCTATCATATCCGCACCTGCGGATTGGGGACCACAGGTACGAGCTCCGCAAGACCGAAAAAGAGGCGCAGGTGCGTGGAGGACCGCAGGTGCGTCTTAGTAAACCACACCTGCGATGCCGCAGATACGGTAAGGCGATCGCAGATGCGAGGCCTGGTAAGGTTAAGAGAAATCCGCAAAAGCAGATATTTTTTCCGCAGAAGCGGAAGCGCAGGTGCGCTTATGGGATCGCAGATGCGGAATCCCTAGGCAGAAAGTATATAAGTTCCCCTTCGCGAATTTTGGTCATTCTTCTATCATTTTTGGTCGATTTTGAAGCTCCAAGCAGTAATTTCAAGAGGGAATCGAGAGGTTTCAGTGAGGTAAGCTACTTGGGTTTTATTAATTGTGTTTGTGATGATTTTTTCACTACATAATCATGATATTAGTGGGAAATTTGAGAAGAAATTGGGAGATTAGGGCTTGAAATTGGAGAGTTTAAATTGGGGATTCGAGTGGACATTTGAGGTCCGATTTTGATGATTTTGGTATGTATAGACTCAGGAGTGAAAGGAGTTTCTAGTTTTGCGACTTTTGTTGGACTCCGAGACGTGGGTCCGAGGGCCGAGTTTGAGCAAATTTGTGATTTTGAGTTTAATTTGATAATTTTTGCATAGGCTTTGTCCCTTTGGCATGTATTGATGATATGATTCTGATTTTGGATAGATTCGGGATGATTTGAGGCTGAGTCGAGAGGCAAGGGCATTGCAGAGTAGATTTTTGTCTGGTTCGAGGTAAGTAACGATTGTAAATCTAGACCTGAGGGTATGAAACCCCAGAATTTCGTACCATTTTTGATAAATGAGGTGACGCACATGCTAGGTGATGAACGTGTAGGCATGCACTGGTAGAGATTGTGACTTGGTCCGTCCCGTGGCAACTGTAGAGTTGCATATTTTGATAACTTTATATGAAACCTATGTGTTTAGAAATAATTCTGTTAACTTGGGCTGAATGGCATGTTTGGGGCCTTGTGCCATACTGTTTGGACCCTCAGGGGTATTTTACTACTATCCTCACACTGTTTTGATTCGAAAGCATATCCTTAGTCATGATTTTTACCTGTTTATTGTTTGATTCAGTTTCATTACTCTACTTGCAAATATATGAAAATCGTTTGGGCTGAGTTCCCTGATTTTTACTGAAATGCTTTAGTGGTTGTGAGGTTGATGACTGAGAGAGGTCGAGGGCCTGATGATGAGGTTTATATATTTATGGATCGAACTGCACGCCGCATATATATATATATATATATATATATATATATATAGAGAGAGAGAGAGAGAGATAGAGAGAGAAAGGGAGAGAGAGAGAGATCGGGATGCACACTGCAGCGATATATTGGATCGGGCTGCACGCCGCAACGATATAGCGCTTGGGCTGTAAGAGCCCCTCTAGAGTCTGCACACCCCCTGTGAGCGCAGTCGACTATATATTTTTGGGTTGGGCTGCACGCCGTAGCGGTTATTATGAGATATCTATTAAGTGGGAGTGTTGAGTGGGAGTGCTGAGTGTGAGTGATGATTGACGAGAGTTAAGTCACGAGTGACTGAGAGGCTTGCCCGAGGGGCTATACATATGAGTGATACCTTTTCCGATGGGCTTGTTTTATGAAATTACTATTTTTCACTCTTCTTTTATACTGAGCCTCTATTAAAAAATGTTGAAAAAATATTTTAAACAACTTTCATTGAAACTGGAGTTTTTACGAGATGTTCGGAAATTGAATTACTGGTTTAACTTGGTTATTTCTATTGAGATTCTATGTTATGAGATGTATATGATTTTAAATGTTTGTCACTGCATTCAGCCTTTATTTATAATTGTTACTTACTGAATTGGCGTACCCACGTTGCTCCCTGCACTTTGTGTGCAGATCCAGGTGCAAGTGCATCTGAGTGAGAGGTGTTCCTTACCTTCAGAGAATTCCGGAGTTAGCGAGGTAGCTGCACGGCATCCGCAACCTTGCCTTTCTCCTTCCTATCTATTAGTATTTTTTTCTTAGACTTATCTTGTATTGAGTAGACAGTATCATATTGTATTTTAGTAGCTCATGACTAGTGACACCGGGATCGGGCAGTGGTTGAAGTTTTACATATTTGTTTTCGCTTGTTTTGAAATATTTAAATGAAAGATTTGTGATAATATCTGATTAGAAAATGAATTAAGAAAAAGACTTGTTTTTGTTATAAATGTCAAATCCGCTTGCCTAGTACTGCGATAGGCGTCGTCACAACTGGAATGGTTTAGGGTCGTGATACCCACCAACTATGTCTATGAACTAGAAGCAGCAGTGACAAAAAGCTTAAGATTGTAGCTAAATTAAAACAGTGATTAAAGATGCTCAATATCAAGCTAGACTAATAGAAGTTTTTGAGTGAGCTTTTTGTTGTTGCTACTATGTTATTAGAGTGTGATTTTTGGTTAAGAGAGAGAACAGTCAAAGGTATAAGGTAGCTAGGAAGGAGGCGAAGATGGCAGTGACGGAGGCTAAGACGACAGCTTTTGCTCGTCTGTATGAGGAACTAAGGAACAAAGGTGGGGAGAAGAAGTTATTCCGACTCGCTAAGGCGAGAGAGAGGACAACTCGGGATCTGGACCAAGTGAGGTGCATAAAAGATGATGACGGCAAAGTTTTGATGGGAGATGACCAGATTAAGAGGAGGTGGCAGACCTACTTTCATAAACTTCTAAGTGAAGAAGGGGATCAGGATATTATACTTGGGGAATCGAGGAATGCCGACAGTCACCATGAAGTAAGTAATTGTAGGGACATTGAGATCGATGAAGTCATGGAGGCAATGCGTAAGATGAGAAGGGGCAGAGCTACCGGGCCAGACGAAATTCCGGTTGAACTGTGGAGGTGTGTGGGTAGAGCAGGCTTGGAATGGCTTACTGCATTGTTTAGTGTTATATTCAAGACTAATAGAATGCCTGAAGAGTGGAGGTGGAGTACAATGGTCCCGTTGTATAAGAACAAAGGTGATGTCCAGAGCTGTAACAACTATAGGGGCATCAAATTACTAAGTCATACCATGAAAGTTTGGGAGAGAGTGGTAGAAATGAGAGTGCGAAGGACGGTGTCTATTTCAGACAACCAGTTCGGGTTCATGCCGGGACGATCTACCACAGAAGCTATCCACCTTATTAGGAGGATGGTGGAACAGTACATAGATAAGAAGAAGGATCTTCACATGGTGTTTATTGTTTGGAGAAAGGATACGATAAGGTTCCTAGGAAGGTCTTATGGAGCTGCTTAGAGGATAAAGGGGTCCCGAGTAACTATATTAGGGTGATTAAAGACATGTATGATGGATCTAAGACTCGGGTTAGGACAGTAGGAGGCGACTCTGAACACTTTCCAGTTATTACGGGGTAGCACCAAGGGTCTGCGCTCAGCCCATTCCTATTTGCCCTGGTGATGGATGCACTGACTCGTCATATTCAAGGGGAGGTTCCATGGTGCATGCTATTTACTGATGACATTATTCTAATTGACGAGACAAGAGGTGGCGTCAACGAGAGGCTAGAGATTTGGAGACATGCTCTTGAGTCTAAAGGTTTCAAGTTGAGCAGGACGAAGACGGAATACCTCGAGTGCAAATTTGGAGTTGAGCCGACGGAAGCGGGAGTTGAAGTGAGGCTTGACTCTCAAGTCATTCCCAAGAGGGGTAGTTTCAAGTACCTTGGATCGGTTATTCAGGGGATCGGGGAGATTGACGAGGATGTCACACACCGTATAGGGGTGGGGTGGATGAAGTGGAGGTTAGCGTCGGGAGTCTTGTGTGACAAGAAAGTGCCACCGTTACTAAAAGGTAAGTTTTATAGAGCAGTGGTTAGGCCTGCCATGTTGTATGGAACTGAATGTTGGCCGGTAAAGAACTCACACATCCAGAAGATGAAAGTAGCAGAGATGAGGATGTTGAGGTGGATGTGCGGGCATACAAGGATGGATAAGATTAGGAATGAAGATATTCGAGAGAAGGTGGGTGTGGCCCCCATGGAGGACAAGATGCGGGAAGTAAGACTCAGATGGTTCGGGCACATTCAGAGGAGGAGCACTGATGCACCGGTGAGGAGGTGTGAGCGACTGGCTGTAGTGGGCACGCGGAGAGGTAGAGGAAGACCTAAGAAGTATTGGGGAGAGGTGATCAGACAGGACATGGCGCGACTTAGGATTACTGAGGACATGGCCCTTGATAGGGAATTATGGAGGTCGAGCATTAAGGTTGTAGGTTAGGGGAGAGTGTGAATATTTCTACAGCACAATAGAGGGAGACTATCCAGTTAGGAGTTAGACTAGGAATGTCATTGGTCGTCTATTGATGCAGGGCTTTACCTTCTAGTTGTACTATACCAGCCATCTATTTCGTATTTCGTATTTCGTATTCTGTATTTCATATTTCATATCTCTTATATATTGTTGTTATTTTTATTACGCATTTTTATGGTACTAATATATCATCTCCTATTGCTTTTTTGAGCCGAGGGTCTCCTGGAAACAGCCTCTCTACCCTTCGGGGTAGGGGTAAGGTCTGCGTACATATTACCCTCCCCAGACCCCACTTGTAGGATTATACTGGGTCGTTGTTGTTGTTGTTGTTGTTGTTTCTATTTTGTCCGGTCATTATAAAAATTCTTTAATCAGCGTAGGGATAGGTACTGATACTTTTACTTCTGTAGGATGTTGTTCTACTCATTGGGATAAAAGGGTGCTCTCTTCCATTCAAAAGATATTCCAACAAAAGGTGCTAGGCAGATCAGTGTTAACTTTCTTTTAGGTACTTCCACTGTAAAACCAACATGAGTATATTTTTATGCAGCCTGCACTTACAATTTGTCTTATGTTGTCAATTGTTACAAAGACTGTGTAAGCTCATGCATCTGTGAGTCAAGTTTCAAGTTAATGACAAGGTGCAAGAGTTCTAAATAGTAGAATTAAAATATCAAATTGCAAAAATTAGACATCAAAACATAGAATTTTAAAAAGAGGCATAACTATTGTTGAGTATGTTGACGTTCCACAAAAACTGTGCGATAAAATAACTTGTTGTTTACCAAAATAGGAAAAATTTGCACATGTCGTCAGTTACCTACTCTGGCCAAAGGGTGATTCACTTTCTCATGGAGTGTTTTGTTTTGTTAAATTTGAAAAGGACCTTCCTGTAGTTTCATAGATTTCTGATATTTATTGAAATGGATAACTGTTGAATTTTTATTTATAACTAATGCCAGACTAAAGTTTTATGCAAACGTCGAGATTTAAACGGGGCAATGGTGATATCTTAAGGATTAGGTTAATCAGAACTGCAAGGTATTTTTAGACCGAATGTCTTACTTTAGTTGCTTTATTTTTTTCCTTTTCGTCGCCAGAAGAAGACGAGTCGCTTGTTCTTGATTCAAATTTTCTTGTGCCAATGAAAGGTAACTTTCACCTTCTTCTATATTGATATGTTGCGGTAGTTCTGTTGGACTGTAGTTATATTTGGATCTGCTTTGTCTTGCTACTAGCATATTTCTGAATATTTATTTGTGCCTTTTCTTCTCAAAGTTGGTAGTCTACACAATTTTTGTATTTACCTTAGTCAAATAAGTATCACTTCAATCATTTGCTATACTAGGTTCTTTGTGTGTATTAGGCATATTACAGATTGGAATGATTATCTAAAATGGAATTACCGGCGTTTGAAGTTAGTTTTCAATATTGCTACTTTTTCCCCTTCCAAGTTCATTTGTATTAGTTTAGATTTGTTTCCTTTATATGAAATTTTACCGGAGGAAATAATAACATTCATACAATAATTTAGTCCTCTTGTGGGGAAAACATGAAAGGCCATAAATATTTTACATAAAGAAAAAATTGAAATGAGTCCCTAAAAATTGAAATAGTTTCCTCTTAATGTTCTATTCACATAATTTGTCTTCCCTAAAACTAGAATATATAGAGTAGTATTATGTTTGTATTATCTCTTAAGACAAAAGAATGTAAATTAAATAGTTGAATGAGTCATATGCTGTAATCGTAAATAATTCATGGATACACTTCCTCATTTTTCCTTTCCAGCTTTCATTCTCATATTGGGATATGCAGTATCTTCTCTATAAATATTTTACTCCTCTTATCATTTAATCAAATTCACACATTTCAACGCTTTTAAGGCAACACCTCTATTTGGACAAATAACAGCAACTATTACGGCAATGCAAGATGTTTACTTATATGACTAAGGTGAAAAACATCTTTGCATTCCCGTCCCTCAAATGTTCATCTTGTCTAATTTAGCACATCGACGTCTCTATTAAGTGCTATTATTATCGTGTATGAAAAGTGTACATTTCATGAGACTACCCATCTATTAACATGTGGCCGTTGTTTTGCTTAATCAACGTATTTGTCTTTGTGGGAATGATAGTAGATAGCTGGAAATGAATGAATTTAGCATCTTATTATAATTTAGCATTTGAGATATCTATTTTGCCGATATACTTTCATCTTCAAAAAACAAATTATTAGAAAATCTATCATTTTTTCATATGTTTTACATTTGACTCTTATCGGAAAACTGAAATACCAAAAGGCTGTCAACTGAAGAGGATTTCGAATTGCTTGTTTAGTAACACTCAAAATATGTCAGCAGATGAGAAATCCCCCGTGACAAGGGTCAATTCTTTGTGTTGTCTTCTTCAAAAGGATCCTGTTACATTTAATAAGAGTGAGAATTGTATTGATGTTGTAGTTGGTTCCCGTAGCAAGAAGTGGAAAGAAGGTTGAAGATTCTACTGCAATAGAGTATGTATCAAATGATCCAACTCCGTAAATCTAATAAAAAAGACTCGGTAGGTGATTTGTTGATGAATCTATCAAGAATTGCGCCATGACCTCAGTTTTTGTTCAATATCTACGACGATTCTGATTGCTAACCTAGATAGCTATTTGCTTAGTTTATTTTTATCCTCGAGGATGGTGAATTTATTACTCTTGCATATAGTAGGCATAGTCCAAATAGCTACTTTGTTCAGTTTAAAATTTGACATGCCCACAAAAAAAAAATGTGTTGTTGGGCCCGTGCTTAGCACGGGCAATTCTCCAATAGTCTTATATACAAATCTTGTTGTCAAAGAAAACTTTATTGCTTTTTCACCACCTCAGTGTTTCATTCATTTTTAGGTATAATCTTCTATCTTATAGTCTTCTTTATGTATTTCTGTACAATATTTTTGCAGTGATCCTGCACAGCGTTTTAATAGTTACGAACTTATGATTGTCCTAAATTTCAAACTATTTCTGTTAATGTTTTTTGCACAATTGCCATCTTGGTTCTTTGATCAATGTTCCGTAATGCTGTTGAACTTCATTCTATATTTTGATTTTAGGTTGTTGGTGTTGCGGAAGCCAAATGTATATAGTGTGAATAAGTCACAACTACTATACCAAAAATTATGACAGCCACCAAATAATAAATAAGACAATAAAACAACAATAAAGGGAACACCAGAATTTACGAGGTTCGGCTAATTTTGCCTACTCCTCGGACACAACCAATATTTTATTTCACTCCAAAAATACAAGTGAAATAATACTAAAGAGAGAAGATACAAATGCCTTAAACAGATGAGAAGGCAAATGAGAGGTGTGTTTCAATCCTAAACATTAGGCCTTCTTTTATAGGGGAAAAATCCCCCCCAAACTTAACTCCCAACCAATGTGGGACTTTGGCATTTTGCCAAACTTCAACAGTTGGTTCTGCATCCACATGAAAAAGAGACGCACATGGACAAAAGTAATTTGAGAGTGCTGAGTAGAGAAATATACTCTACAAGGTTAGTTAATCAATATCTGATATGCTTCTATCCAAGCATGCAATTGTCTAAAGGGCGTTAGTTTAGGTTTCAAGCCAATAGAATTCTGAAATATGTACTATTATTGAACCTGAAATTGTGAAATATATACTACTGTGAAATCAAATGAATTATTTTTCTTTTATAAAGAACATAAAAAAGCTATGAGTTATGCAAGAGAGAGTTTTTAACATATTTCCTGATGAGGAGTGTGCTAAGTCGGATAGTTTTGATTACATATTTTATCATAAGCTTGCAATTAAAACTGTAATCCTCCTAAATGACGAGGCCAACTTAATATGATTGCACAAAGGTACTCGTCTGGGGTGCTGCAAAGTATTCTACATCCACTGCTCGCTGAAATATACCAAAACATTTCTCTGAATTTCAATTGTCTATTAGCATAAGAAATGTGTTGAATACTTGTTTCTGTATGTCCCTTATCTATTATCTCTCGCTTTAACTATGTCCTTTTCTCCGTTGATAGTATTGTGTTGATAGATGAAAACGTGGGTGAAATTTTCTCACTTGAGTTTACATTTGCATATTAGTTCTATCTAACTTTTGATTTCAATTTGTATGTGTAGGAAATTCTGGTGATGCAATTGAAATGGTGCTCCAAAGTCAACTTGATTTATTGGAAGTTGGTGATGGAGAGTTTTGGACAATTATGATGTTTATGATACTATTTAAATACAATAATTTTGTAAAAGTTCACTGCTAGTATGCATCTTGAAGCAATTGGCTTTATTAGCTGATGTAATACATGAAATATTTCTTTTTCAAAGTCGATAATATGTGCATTTAAAATAATTTTTGTTGTTTATTAGTTTATGTAGTGTTTGAGATCTACCTGAGTTAATATGTTTGAAACAAATGTGATTATAGGATATTTGGAAAGTATATTTAACTTTTTAACCACACAATTGTGGCTTTTATAAAAGTTAAAAATAAATGATTTACAATGTAGACAAATTGTTACACTTTAAAAGTTTAGCCATAGGATACTAACAAAAGTGTGACATGTATGATAACAATGGCCACGTTTTATAACTGTTTCTTTATGAGAAACACTTAAAAAGGGTGGCCCATAAGGTAACAGAAGGCACACTTCAAAAATGTGGCTACAGGACTTGAAAAACGTGGCCATAGGGGAGGTATTAAAAGCGTGGCCTTTGCTTCACCAAAAGCGTTGCCTTAGGGCAAGGGTTACGCCTCTTTTGGCCACCCCCTGAAAAAAATGTTGCCTTAGGTAAGGCCACACTTTTGTATAGTTTAGGCCACACTTTTTGAGTGTGGTTAAAGGCCTAAAATATTGTATTGCGTCATTGTGATTTTCAAACTTAAGCTCAGGTAAGGCAATGTTGAGCTTGTCAAACAACTCAGTCAACATGAAACCATATGGCATAGCATGCTTGGGTTTGGAAGTATCTACAGCTCTTGCCATGTGTTGAATCATCAGACTAGGAAGATTGATAGGTCTACCAGTGTCAAGTAACTCCTTCATAGCCATGTCCAGCAGAGTAGCTCCATGCATTCTCTCAGACCTCTGAAGAATGCAGTAATTGACAAAATGAAATAATAATTTGTCGAAGGGAATCATATCAGTCTTGTAGACTTTCTGGGGAGCATCTAGTTCAAACTTTTGGGAGAACTTCTTGGTGACTACAATGCCAATGTCAACATCATTGTCTATGGTTGGCCACTTCTTCTTCAAGTAATTGTCAAATCACAAGGAAGAGATATTCATAAGCATCCCCAATTTCTCAACATCAAGCTCCATGTCAAGGCCCCTACCTTACACTACCTTCCCATCAAATGTGAAATTTGCATAGAACTACACCACAAAAGGAACACATACTAGGGGGAAAGCTTTGACAAACATGTGCTTCCACCCTTGCAGATCAAGTTTTTCAACCAGTTGAGCCATCCCCTTCTCATCAGTGTTCGCAAGAATCTTCCCATTTATTACTTTTATGTTCCTGAACTCTGTGGGTCAATCAACTGCAGCTGGTACATTCTTTCTTGTCTTACCCCTACTGGCCCTTGAAGAAGAGGTAGCAGGCTTGGTAACCTTGGCACCCTTTTTCTTTGGCGTAGCAGACTTTGTTGGCAAGGCAGAGTCAGACTCATCTTCTCCATCCACCTCAATAACATGTTCCACAATTAAAAGCTTTTTCTTTGGCCTGTTTGCACTTCTAGACTCCTTAATGATTTGTGCATCAACAACCTTTCTTTTACTCCTTGTGAGAGGAGTTCTAGCAGGAGGACCACTCATTTCCTTGTTGAGACTGCTGACTTTGTAGCTTTCACAAGGGTCTTCCTGGATTTTTTTCCCTACCTCAAATTGTGGCACATCATCTTCATCACTACTAACTTCTTCATCTCCGGTGAAAAGAGTTAACGGAGACCCGGGTTCTTGAGCCCTTGTCTCTTTACCAGTTTCTTTTGAAGGGCTATGACAGTGTTTCCAATTGTCATGGAACCTTCAAATTCTTCACTCACATTCCCCTATTCTTCCTCACTCTCACTTACCTAGTCCAACTAAAATAAAGGCCATCAGAAGCCTCCTTTTGTACTGGTTCTTTACTTCCTTCCCCCTCAACCACAGGCTTTACAGCCGTTGTATCTACCTCCTTCCCCAGATCCCCTGCACCCTTTTCTACAGTGAATTTCTCTATTGGTGGCTTCTCACTCGTGGGTGGGAGAGTATCTAAGGGTGCAACAACTATAGCAGACACCAAAATATCTAATTTTGAAGGAGGATATTGTACTTGATCAGTAGTGACTGGCACTAATTTTCCCTGAATCACAGATTCCTCGACTATAGTATCACCCTGTGTAGCAGCCTCATGGACTTTCTTGACAGATTTTCTCAGAGTGGCTTTGAGCTTTGTTGACTTAGAGGTATTTTTTGCAAGAAGCTCAGGGGAATGGGTAGTTGTTTTTTTGGGGGGGAGGGGGATACAGTGGAAGTGGAAATGATAGAAATAGCATGAATAGTAGGAATAAGGGATGATGATATAGGTATTGTGGAGGATATCGAAGGAGAAGGAAGAAGTGTGGGTGTGGGGTCTCTTGATGGCTTGGCATTTTTCTTCAATTTGGGTTTCATGATTTTGGGTTTTGCTTCAGCCTTGGTTGATGATTTAGCTTTAGAGGGTATTTGACTGGCTTTAGGCATGGTGATCAGATGAGAGACTCGAAGAAGAGAAAGAGAGAGTTAGTTCTTGATAATTGCTTTTGATTTTTACTTAGGGTTTGAGAGAAACAGTGAGGTCTGAGAAGCTGATCATAAGAGCCTTTTAAAGGAGTTACTCCTGATTTTACTGGAAAAGAGAAGATGATCGAATTTGAGTTCTAACGGGACTCTTATAACGGTTACTTTGTCTGTTAGGATTTCAGGAGTACTTGATCTCTAATTGAACTAGGATTTCCCCTTACTCGTTGACTAGAAGACGATTGGAAATGATTCTAACGGAATTAGAAGTCTAAGTATAGTAATAATTTAGGATATAAAGTCCTAGTGACTTAAGAGAATATGGCACGTACCTGAGTCAAAGAACCAACTTCGTAGCAACTCCTTATATGTTTCTGCAATAAAGCTTCAGCATTTTATATTAATATCATGCAACACAGTTATCAGCCAGATTTTCCAAGCAAATGTGTGAGCTTAATACAAGAACAATGCTAAATCAAATACATTGTACTTAATTATCTACATATTATTATGCCTTTTCTAGCAATCACTGGATTCAACTTAGTGGGAAGAGTTGATTAGACCTAGTTCTAGTCTATTCCTTTCAAAGTGATCCCTACTCAGAGCATTAGTAAAAGTATCAGCAATTTGATCTTCAGTTTTACAAAAGTTAATTGAGATATTTCCCTTTTCAATATTGTCTCTGAGAAAGTGATGTCTAATCTCAATGTGCTTGATTCTCTTGTGCTGACATGGATTTTTAGCAATGTTTATGGCACTAGTGTTATCACAAAAAATGAGAACACAATCAACAAATATACCATAGTCTCTTAGCTATTGCCTTATAAACAGCAACTGAGCACAGCAGGATACTGCTGCCACATATTCTGCCTCAATTGTAGATGAGGTCACTGAGTTTTGCCTCTTGGTTCCCCTAGAAACCAGACAAGAACCTAGAAAATGAGTTGTTGTTGTAGTGTTTTTCCTGTCAACATGAAATCCTGCATAGTTAGCATCAACATAACCAACTAGATCAAAGCTATACCCTCTGTGATACCAGAGACAGAGGTCATGGGTCCTCTTGAGATATCTTAGTATCCTTTTGACAGCCTTCGGGTGAGATTCCTTGGTATTTGCTTGAAATCTTGCACATAATCCCAAACTAAACACTGTATCAGGCTTGCTTGTTGTAAGGTGCAACAATGACCCAATTAGTCCTCTATATAGTTTATGTTCCACATTTTTTCCTTCTTCATCAAGGTCCAGCTTTGTTAAAGTTGCAATGGGTGTGTCAATGGACTTAGAGGAATCCATGTTGAACTTCTTCAATAGTTCTTTGATATATTTTTGCTGATATATCATGGTTCCAGTAGGTGTTTGCTTGATTTGCAGCCTAGAAAGAAGTTCAATTCACACATCAATGCTCATTTCAAACTTATTTTCCATCATCTCAGCAAATTCCTTGTATATTGCTTTATTGGTAGCCCTAAAGATAATGTCATCCATATATACTTGCACAATTAGAATATTCTTCCCTCTGCTCCTTAGAAATAGAGTGTTGTCCACCTTTCCTCTAACAAAGTTGTTGGCTAAGAGAAATTTTGAGAGCCTTTCATACCAAGCTCTTGGAGCCTGTTTTAGTCCATAAAGAGCTTTATCCAGTTTGAACACATCGTCAGGAAATTCTTCACTTTCAAATCTAGGAGGTTGTTTGACAAGCACTTGTTCCTTCAGGTAACCATTCAAAAAGGTACTCTTTACATCAATCTGGTATAAAGTGAACTCTATGTGGGCAACAAAGGCTATCAACATTCTTATAGCCTCCACTCTAGCTATAGGTGAAAATGTCTCATTATAGTCAATGCCCTCCTCTTGATTGTATCCCTGAACCAGTAGTCTGACCTTATTCCTTGTGATATTTCCTTTTTTATAAACACCCATCTGGTACCTATGACAATTCTGTTCTTGGGATTTGTACCAGGTGTCAGGCCTTGATTCTCTCAAACTGATTTAGCTACTCTTGCTTGGCTATGATCCAATATGGATCCTTTAGAGCTTCTTTGATGGTTTTAGGTTCAACATGCGAGAGGAATGCCATGAGTGCACATAGATTTCTCAGAGAAGACCTAGTTTGTACCCCTGCATTTAGATCAGAGATGATATTCTCAAGAGGATGTGAGCTTTGATGCTTCCATGGTCTGATATGTATACCCAGAGAAGATTCACCCGAGGCGTGACCCAAAGGAGCAGGTTCAGTAGGTGTGGCTTCATTAGTCTGGTCAGCAATTAGAATAGTTCTTTCTTCTTCTTATTCCTCATGATCACTGTCAATGTCCTTCTGGTTTTCAGATCCATCTTTATCGGATTCCTTTGTATCTCTATTACCAGTGAATCTTATGTCATAATCTTCATCCTGCAGACCTTTCTCAGCCAAATTGTTAGATTCATAAAAAATAACATGAATATTTTCTTTCACACACATAGTTCTTTTATTAAAAACCCTATGGGCCTTACCATGTGGAGAGTAACCTAAGAAAATTTCGTCATCACTTCTGTCATCAAACTTACCTAGAGCTTCTTTCCCATTATTATGCACAAACATTTGTACCCAAAGCCTCTCAGGTGAATGATGTTGGGTTTTCTTCGTCGAAGTAACTCATATGGAGCTTTCTCAAGAATGGGTTTGACCATGCATATATTTAGCAGGTAGAAAACAATATTGATTGCCTCAGCCCAGAAATTCTTAGGCAGTTCACTACCAATCAACATGGTCCTCCCCATGTCTTCAAAAGATCTATTCTTTCTTTATACAGTTCCATTTTGCTGTGGAATTCTAGGTGCAGAGAAATTATGGTCAATGCCATGTGAGTCACAAAACTCAAGGAATTTTGAATTTTCAAATTCAGTTCCATTGTCAGTTCTTATACTTAAAACATTACATCCTACCTTTTGTTGAACCATTCTGACAAATATACATGAAACATCAAAGGTTTCATCTTTGGATCCCAAAAACAAAGTCCAGGTATACCTGGAGAAGTCATCAATAATTATAAACACATACTTCTTACCTCCTCTGCTCCTTATTCTCATTAGTCCACATAGGTCCCTGTGAAGGAGTTCTATAGGTTTAGAAGTGCTTACAAACTTTTTATATTTAAAGGATGACCTAACTTGTTTCCCTCTAACACAGGCATCACATACCTTGTCAGAGGTGAACTCAACTTTAGGTAGCCCAAAGACCAAGTTCGTTGCTGCTAACTTGTTGAGTTGAGAGAGACTGGCATGTCCTAGTCTTTCATGCCATAGCAGTATATCATTTTACACTACACTCAAGCATGTGTGCTCACTCTGGAGAAGTAACATAATCGATATCTTGTAGACATTGTTATGTCTCTTACACTTTAACACAATTTTATCAGTATCAAGATGAGTGACCGTGCAAATTTTGAAATTGAATTTTACCTCATTTCCTTTGTCCCACATTTGAGAGATGCTAAGAAGATTGTGTTTAGACTTACCACATAATACACATCTTCTATATCATGAGAGAGTGACTTGCCAAACTTGCCAATACCTGTTATCAGGACCTTTTTTCCACTGTCAATGAGAGGAAGCTTTTCTTTTCTCCATTCATATGTATTGAGCATACACTGTCTAAATATCAGTCTTGATTGTTTCCTTTCACCTAAGCCTGTACCAAAATTCACAAGTTAGTTTTGGGAACCTAGACAAACTTGGGTTCCTTTTTGTTGGAAAAAGGATGAATCAGAAAGCTATTTTCTTGTTAACCTTAAACCATTTAGTATGGACAGGAGGATTAACCTTTGGCTCTCCCTTCACATTTTTAGCAATACGAAAAGTGTTTCTAAACTGAGTATGAATTAAGGCAGGACAAGTGTCTCTAAAGTATCCTACTCTTCCACAATGAGTGCACATGATATTATCGAAAATTCTTACATACTTTGGGTCAAACTTAGGGACAAGTTTTCTGTAGCCAATTCCAGATTTGTTAGAGCTACAGTTTTCATTCAGCCGATTTAAGACATCAGACGATCTATGCCGTTTGCTTAGTCTAGAGAGTTCATAATTAGCCTTTTTTAGGTTTTCATGTAGGACTTTATTACTACATTAAGCATCACAAAGATTATCATTAGCAATTTTTAATTCCTTTTCAAGCTTATCCTGCAGATCACTCATTTTTCATTTGCAATGTATATCCGGAGACTTCTCGTTGTCAGAAGTAAGCTCGAGAACCTGGTTCTTAAGGTCTTTGACCTGTTTCTCTAAACTAGCTTTGTCAGATTCAAGCTCTTTGATATCAAGTTTGATACAAGAAAGGTTGCTTATTAGCTGATCATTTCCAATACTCATTTTATCCATTTCATTCATTAAGGTCACAAAAAATTTGGCTGACAATATATATAAGTTAAACTCTTAACTAATCCAAATTGAAACTGTTGGTAATTTTTAAAGTTGTCTTCATGTGACCTACAGATTACGAGTTTGAGTCATGCAATCAGTCTTTAATGCTTGCACCCCTTTAGGATGCGGTAACTGACATAAAACAGAGATACTTTATGCATCGGGCAACCTTTTTTTTTAACCAAAAAAAACGGTCAGTATCATGATTCCTGAACATAGTAATTTGTAGTCCCCTGATCAACTAAGTTTCTTAATTAATACCTCATGTTCCACCTCTCAATAGCCTTATAATTTCTACCAGTCCACACCTTCTATTCAAAGCCAAACTACCAGCTCAAGGTCTTTTTTATCTCTTTTTCATCACTAACATTACATACTACTGTCTCATTTTTCTTTTGTATGTCAATTAAAGTTCATCACTCTTTCCTTAACTGCAAATTAAACCTCTATTTCAATGTGGTTACCCAATATTTTCTCTGCAAATCACCCTAAAATACCTTATTATAATTCTCCTTTGATTCACCAAAATCTTGTTCATAAACTCAATGGACAAACCCAACATAATGGACCCAAAATTAATGTTGTGTTTCGTTTCTTGCAAAGGCTCACTTCTGGAAGTAAGCTTCCGTTACTTTCTTATTTACTATTTTTGTTTTGGCTCGGTTATAGAATTTATTTTAGTCATGATAATACTTTAGGTTGTATGCTTTCTAGTAAAAATTTAAAAAGGTATAGAAATTTAGTAATTTTTATTTTTATTTTAAAAAAAATGTTGGTTTGGGATGAATTCAAATGGAAAAACATTATCATTCAGAAATCATACAATCGACGCTAACTTGTCAGAGCTTGAACCCGAGACCTATGATTAAGGACATTCATCCCATCAGCTCTATTTATGATTTTTAGCTCCTTTATCTATATTTGGGTACTTAGTGGGCGTTTGGACATAAGAAATGTAAAACTTCGGAAAAAGGTGATTTTTTTTAAAGTGAAAATGGTATTTAAAAACTAGAGTTGTGTTTGGACATGAATACAATTTGGAGCTGTTTTTGAATTTTTGTGAGTGATTTGAAGTCAAACATTTGAGAAATAGGTTTTTGGAGTTTTTCAAATTTCTTTAAGTGAAGTTTAATATTTTCATGGCCAAACATTGATTCCGAAAAAAAGAACTTTCCGAAAAAAGTGATTTTTTTTATGGTCAAACAGGCCCTTAGTGTTAAAGTGTACGAATATCTCATCAAAAAATTGAGCTTAAAGAGGATTAATATGTTTATGTATTTAAGGTTATAATTGGGATTAATGTGTTAAGTGTTATAAACGAAACTGATACAGGGTCATTATTCTTTTATTCTGTTCTCTGTTAATTTCCATATAAAGAGAAAATTGATGGAGGGTCAAGAACTGTAGAAGAAGAGAAGTTGTATTCTTGGCTGTATGCTTTGGCTCAATCTGAGAAAGACTTGGTGTATGAGTATGTTCGATCCACCGAAAGAGGTACGATCAAATCTCTCTATAACATCATCATTTGTTTCAAAAAATATTGGCTGCTAAGTGATGTTATCGAAAACATATACTATTATAACATAACATGTAAAATTGGTTCCAAAGAAAACTTGGCCATTATAGTGAAGTGTTGATATAGAGAATAACTTTTATAGAGAGGTCTAACTGTAATTATATTTTGATAAACATTCCCATTTTTCTAAAATTTAATTTTCATATTGAAGCAATAGTGGGCATTTGTTATAGGCGGCCCGGTGCACGAACCATCCCGCGTTCATAGCCGCACCCCAAGGGGATATAATATAGTCGGCCTACCCTGATGCAAGTATTAGTGGCTAATTACACGGCTCGAGCCCGTGAAATGGTATATAGTTCTTTACTAGTAGTAAAGTCTTTACTAGTGTCTTGCAATAGAAAAAAAATATATAATTCCTTTTCTACTTTTTGTTAAAGTGTTTGCTCTTTTTATGGTTTCTTTCTTGGCGAGACAGTTAATTTATGAAAGGATTTAAGTTACATGCATTGACAGGATAAAGATTTTTTCATACTATTAATAAATTTTAACATGTGATAGTAGGTTAGTTATCATTTTTATCATATTATCAAGTAATGTTTATGAAAAAATTTACCTGTAATTACCTAATACTTGACCTGATTATATAAAAAAATTTAAATCGTTAGTGCATAGAACATGTTTGTGCCGAGGGTCTATCGGAAACAACCTCTAGGTAAGGTCTGTGTATACACTACTCTCCCCAGACACCATTTGTGGGATTTTACTGGGTTGTTGTTGTAGTGCATAGAACCTGTTTGGCGTAACTGGTAAATTTGTTGTCATGTGACCATGAGGTCGCGGGTTCAAGCCGTGGAAACAGTCTCTTGCAGAAATGCAGGGTAATACTGCGTACAACAGACCTTGTGGTCCGGCCCTTTCCCGGACCCCACGCATAGCGGGAGCTTAGTGCACCGGGCTGCGATTTAGTGTATAGAACTGCCTATGGAAGGAAAATTACATGTCTTAATGGATGTATACAATGCCTTTAAAAGGAAAGAAATTCTTATTTCATGAGGTTGTTCTTGTGCAGGCTTGAGCTTTGCTGAAGCTGACAGAAGACTTAAAGAATCTGGCCCAAATATTCCTCTTGAGAATACTTTCCCAAAGTGGTGGAATCTTCTGTGGATTGCTTCATTCCATCCTTTTAACATCATTCTTCTTTTCCTCTCAGTAATCTCTTATATTACAAGTGACAGTCCAAATGGCTGTATCATGCTCATATTAGTCTTCATAAGCGTCTCTTTCCGCTTTTACCAGGTCTCGTTCAATTTGTACGTTTCAATACACGAGCACGTGCACGTATACACCTCGAGTAAGACCTAATCTTGAGTTTTTTTTCTCTCTCAGGAATACAGCAGCTCAAAAGCAGCAATGAAGCTTGCAGAGTTTGTTAGGTGTCCTATAAAGGTTCAACGATGTGCTGGTAGAATTTTTCAGACTGAAGTACAGGTTAAAGTTGATCAAAAAGAAGTTGTACCAGGCGATATCGTAATCGTTGAACCAGGGGATCTTTTCCCCGGTGATGTGAGGCTTCTTGAATCAAAGCACCTAGTTGTCAGGTAAAACATGCAGCAATTATGTACTATGATTCGTTCTCGTTGTGAATTGTTAAATGAGTTCGTCGCATATTCTTGAACAGTCAATCTTCACTAACAGGCGAATCTGACACGACTGAGAAAACAGCTTACGTGAGAGAAGATAACAGCACTCCATTGCTTGATCTAAAAAACATATGCTTTATGGTACGTCCAGGCATTTAGAACGCAGTTCTGTTTCTTGTTCTGAGTCAGTCTTATCAATCTAAGTGACTGAAAAAGGGTAAAATTTTCTAGTAAATTAGTAAATGAAATCAACCAATTAGTAAATTAACAGATTGGTTGAGCAAGTACTTTGAGTTTTAGTAATCCGTGCTAACAGGGGTAAGGCTGCGTACATCCTACCCTCCCCAGACCTCACTTGTGGGATTTTACTGGGCTATTGTTGTTGTTGTTGTGGTGCTAACGTAACAATAATAGTTACGATTTGCTTGCATCATTTTGTATTACAGCAAAATTTGGTGATCAGTTTTTGCCTTTAATTCTATTTTTTATATTTCATTGAGAGTATTGTGCTTCATTTTAGGGAACAAGTGTGGTGTCTGGTAGTGGAACCGGTCTGGTTATCTCTACCGGCTTAAAGACGTACCTCAGCACAATCTTTTCAAAAATAGGGAAGAAAAGGCCACCAGATGATTTCGAGAAAGGCATCCGCCACATATCGTATGTGCTTATCAGTGTCATGCTCGTTGTGGTTACAGTTATCGTCCTATCCGTTTACTTTACATCACATGATCTGAGTAAGAGCATACTATTTGGAATATCAGTTGCAAGTGCACTTACCCCTCAAATGCTTCCCCTTATTGTGAATACTGGTCTTGCGAAAGGAGCTCTTGCCATGGCCAAAGATAGATGTATAGTTAAGAGCTTAACTGCTATACGAGACATGGGATCCATGTAAGTTGTAGTCTACACTGTGAACTGTTTTTCCATAGACCATACACGTATCTTTTTCTTAAACTAGTCAACACTCTGAACTACGTCGAGTTAGCAACTAATTTTACATGCATCATTTCCTTGTTTGACGAAGTTCGTAGTGTCATTTCCTTGATTCTTTTTCTATTTCCAGGGATATAATATGCATAGATAAGACTGGTACACTGACGGTGAATTTTTCGACCATGGTTAATTACTTTGATAGTTGGGGTTCACCAAATGAAACCGTCCTACACTTTGGTTTCTTGAATGCTTACTTTCAAAACCAAAATAAGTATCCTCTGGATGACGCGATTATGGCATATGCATATACAAATGGATACAAGTTTAAGCCCTCGAAGTGGAATAAGATAGATGAGATTCCCTTTGATTTTACAAGAAGAAGAGTATCTGTTATATTGGAAACCAAGATGAGCGCCAAAGACGAACAAATGAGTATTGGTGACAGAGTTCTGATAACAAAAGGAGCACTAGAAGATATTTTGAGCATATGTTCTTTCATTGAGCGCGTTGATGAGGGGAGGATTTTCGCTTTCACCAAAGAAGATTACAGAAGAATTACTGAGCTCTCAGAAAAATTAAGTAATGAAGGATATCGGGTTCTTGGGTTAGCAATGAAACAACCCCTACCGGTATGTCTGAATTCCTAATCACAATTTTCATCTTGGTTATTTGCAAGTTGTTACCTCCCTTGAACAAGTTTACACCAAAGAAATAGACGATTATTTTATCCTCTTTTGCGCTCTGAGTGCCACTTTCTGCTTTCATTTTCTTTGTTTTCTACACTAAACAAATGGCAGTCTAGTGCACAAGGCATCCCGCGCTCACGCACCCAGGTGGTGTTATGTAGACTAATGGCTGGTTCCACGGCCCGAATAGACCTTGAGGCATGCCAAGGTTCTTTATGCAAAAATATAATCGCACCTTATCTGTTGATTCGTTATTATTATTGCTGTGTTGCAGCAAGTTGGAGTTAGCAGCATGATCTGCGATAAGGACATTGAATCCAATATGGTTTTTGTTGGGCTTATATCCTTCTTTGATCCACCAAAAGATTCTGCAAAAGAAGCGCTGTGGCGCCTTGCAGAGAAGGGAGTAAAAGCTAAAGTATTGACAGGTGATACTCTATCTCTTGCGATAAGAATATGCAAAGAGGTCGGTATTAAAACAACTCACGTCATCACTGGACCTGACCTTGAGTCACTAGACACAGATTCTTTCCATGAGACAGTGAAGAGATCAACAGTTTTCGCCCGACTCACACCTTCTCAGAAACTGAGGGTGGTGCAATCTTTACAAACAATGGGCGATCATGTTGTTGGTTTCTTAGGAGATGGAGTAAACGATTCGCTTGCATTGGATGCAGCAAATGTGGGCATATCTGTTGACTCCGGTGCTTCAATGGCCAAAGACTTTGCTAACATTATCTTACTCGAAAAAGACCTTAATGTTCTTGTAGCTGGAGTTGAGCAAGGTCGGCTCACATTTGGAAACACGATGAAGTATATTAAAATGTCAGTGATCGCCAATCTAGGAAGCATAATTTCACTGCTGATCGCGACATTAATTTTCGGATTTGAGCCCTTGACGCCAATGCAGCTTCTTACTCAAAACATCTTGTATAATCTTGGCCAAATTGCAATACCTTGGGACAAAATGGAAGACGTTTATGTTCAAACTCCACAGAGATGGTCACTAAAAGGCTTAGCGACATTTACACTATGGAACGGACCTCTTTGTTCTGCATCCGATATAGCTACACTCTTATTCCTTTTGCTATATTACAAGGTTTCAAGATTTGATTTTGAGTTTTTTCGTTCTGCTTGGTTCGTTGAAGGACTTCTGATGCAAACACTAATCATACACCTGATCCGAACAGAGAAAATCCCGTTTATCCAGGAGGTTGCATCATGGCCTGTTGTTTGTTCTACTGTTGTTATATCAACAATTGGAATTGTAATCCCATACACAACAATGGGAAATGTTCTAGGATTGACAGCCTTACCATTGTCATACTTTGGTTTTTTGGTTGTCCTCTTCTTAGGTTATTTTTCATTTGGACAAATTATCAAGAGAGGCTACATTTTGGTGTTCAAGACATGGCTTTAGGTGTCAAGAAGTATAAGAGTAACACATCTGGAAAAAAAAAATCATGTATTTTTCTCTCTCATGTAATTCAAGTTTACAGCTATATATATAGTTTTTGTTAAAGAATCTTTATTGTGTGTTCCATCTGCCAATGGTTCTGCCTCTTCATCTATTCATTAGCAGCCAATGGAGCTTTTTCCGCCTGAAAAATACAATCAACAAATATACAAATTAGCAGCAAAGTGCAAAACTTCATAAACAAGATCAATATTGTAGACCCTAGTTGCTTCATTTAATGGGCTACAGTAGTTAATGGATTGTTGCCGTCAAAGTAAGGGTATTATCACTTTTAGCCCGCGTTAGAAATTATTTACATTCGGTAGCCGAAAAAATGTATCAGATTTGAATAATTTTTTTATATAACATACAGAATGTATATATACAGAAAAAATATAAAAAAAGTTAATATTTTTTCGGCTATTATTTTGAGAATAGCTATACAGTATCATTTTTCCGTCAAAGTAGAAATGATTCTGGGCCATTTGTGGAAAATCATGATTTTGGCCCGCAGCAAATCAAATAAAATTGCAATGCAGTGGTTGGTTACCTTTTCTATATTTAGCATAAAATTTGGTTGTCATTTTTGTAAATAATTCCTGCATAAGTTATGCCCGAATAGAGACGGAGCCAAATTTTGAACTTGATGAGTATTCATTGTAGGATAGCGATATAAGATGTTAGTAATTGAGTTCTAAATTAATTAATTTTTATATATATTTAGTGAATTTCTTACTACAAATATAAAGTTTAGACTAAAATTACGGCTGAAACTCTACATAATCTTCTAGCTCCACCCCTGCACTTCATCACCATTATATTTTCTCCTCTAGCAGAGGACTCATCATCAACCAAAGTTATTCCTGCACAAGTTATTAATTTTGGCGCCTACTCATATCTGCTGAAGGCTGATTTTCAATTAACTTTCTTACCAAAGTAGGGACATGCAAAAATTGACATCAAATCCTTGATAAAATGTGAACAGTCCTAACTAAATCGTCTTAAAAATATTCCAACAGTGATATGAAATCAAAAAAATTGAAAGGATATGAGAGTCAGTGTTACAGTCAGTATGTTTGGGAGAGTTGTTATTGTAGCAGACAGTGCTCATTTCCTTTCAACAAGGTGAAATTCCTGAATTTCATTCTGTTTCCCCACTCTAGACTATTATTTCAGAAACTTAGATATCATTTTTTTTCATAACCGAAAAATTCCCGAGGATAATGGGCTTGACCTTTATCCTTCTCCACTTATATACCAGACTTGTGGTCGATCCCAAAATTCGAGCCATGACCTATGTTTAACCTCCACAACACGCGTTGTGCTCTGGAGGCTCAGAAACTTAGATGTCATTCAGAAACTTAGATATTTAAAAGTACCTGAAACCTACAAACAACAACAATTACCTAGTATATTCTCACATGTGGGGTCTGGGGAGGCTAGTGTTTACGCAGACCTTACCCCTAGGCCCTATCTTGTGCAGGTAGATAGGCTGCTTCCAATAGACCAGTCACAACAGTAAAGCAAATTGACATATAAAAATAGTAGAGAGTCATAGGAAAAACTTCCTGCTTTCATCAACAAAAAATGGTAATGCAAGGATCAAATTTATAGTATCTTGTTTGTTAAATGCATCACAACATAGACAAAAGAAACTTACACAATTTATAATTCTCTTTTTTGTTGGGGTGCTGGTGGTGGTGGGGGTTTGGGGGGGGGGGGGTTCTAAACATGGCCAAAACCATCTTTCAAAGAACTTTCCTTTGAAGATTCTGAATCAGCTCAATTCAGCTGTTCATGAGTTCTTATTAAGTGGAAATTATTTTCCAATATGTTTTTTGACAGGGTTCCAAATACAAAAACTTGAACCCCTTATGATATTCAAGAATCAAAATCTTTGAGCTTCACTTACATTGATTTTCTTGATTCTTGACCTCTTTTTCACTTGTGGATACTGAACACTTTCCACTAGTAGAAAATGATCTCTTGATCATACAAATTGGCACTTTTTGCAGTGAACGACCGAAGGAAGAACTCTTCATCGCTTCATATAAGCTCGAATTTCTACTTCCTCTCTTTGCTGATATATCAGAATTTTCCGTCCTTTCAACCAATTGATCATCTGAATTTGAACACCCTTCGCCATTTTTCACGTTCGTTTCACTCATAGCAAAACGTACTAATGAAACAACTGATGGATCCATTGAAATAGACCTCCGTGTTGGTTGCAATTCATCGTTTACTTTCACGCAACGCTCATCTAAATCACTAAATACTCGCAACCCTTTTCCCCTTTCATCTAAAACATCATGTATTTTCTCCAAAATTCCGATAACTTTCCCTTCTTCATTAGTCAATACATCAAGATTTTCACCTCCTAGCCTCATTTCGCGACTTTCATCTTCCCTCAAATCTTGATTTTCCAAATCATAACCACTATTTCTACTCTCCACTGGATTAACATCACTTGAACTAAAATCATTTACACCAGTAGAGGAAATTTCCACATTGTTCATTTGCAATGCAGCATTTAAATCAGAAACAATAGGAGCACGACACACGGGGCAATTCGTGTGTGAAACCAACCAAGTATCAATACAAGAAACATGAAAAGCATGACTACATTTAGGCAACAACCTAAGACTATCATCTTCTTCAAATTCATTCAAACAAACAGAACAATCAGTGACTTCAATCAAACCCTCTTTCTTATTAAACCTAAACACAGGAATCGATTCGATTATCGATTGTGGTAATCCAATTGTATGTATATACCAAATTGGATGATCCAAAATTGGCCCATGATTTTCATCAAGAAAATCTTCACTATTTCCACTCAAATCTTGAGAACTTCTTCTTGTATTCATTTTGAACTTCTTAAGAGTAATCATATAACAAATAAACACAAAAATTGCACCAAGAACACAAAGCATAATTATAAAATAAAATGGCATATGATGATTTTCATTTGTAACAGAATTAGAAGGGGGTGGTAAAAATGGACCAACACCACATTCAGTAGGACATCTTTCTGGTGAACAACTTAAACAAATAGCCATTTTATCTTTAGTTATAACTAACATCTTCCTATTATACAAAGCCATAAGAAGAAGAAAAAAACAGAGAAAATAGAGGGAAATTGAAAACTATAGAGTGAAACTGGTACCTTAAAATTTTCAAGAAAATGAAAAAAAAAATTCAAGAAACCAAGAAAATTGTAACCCCTTTTTGGAATTTGTTTAATTAAGATATATATAAGTAGCTAAAAGTATGAGGATTTTTTGGTCTGAATTTGCTAAGGGTTTTTTTTTTTTAACTTGTTTTTTGGTGGGGATGAGGAGAAGAATTTTGTAAGAGTTTTTAGATTCGTTATTTTTGGGTAGATTTGTGAAAGTCAAGAGATGTTTTCTCGTACTATACGTGTTAAAAAATGATGTCATGGAGGCTTAAATCACGTAAAAAAAAGTGGAGGGGACTAATAATGAATAAAACTACAGAAAAACACTGATTAGGTTTTTTTGTTTATATCTGTTTAGTTAAAGTAAGAGTTAAAATAGGTTAGAGAATGAATTAAGTAATATTTATAAGGTATCGTAACCCGTTAGGTAAGTTAGTTAGTAGAATTAATCAGTGAAATCTTAGGTATTAGTGGGGATTAAACGGTGGTTTCCCCCTATATATATATATATATATATATATATATATATTATTTTGTATTTTCTTTCGTTTAGTTGATTGAGGTAATCCTTGAGATTCATAAGTCGTATTTTAAAACTACAAACTTCATCCTAAATTAAAGTACGTCCCATAAATTGAAACAGACAAAGTTGTAAATTAGAGGCAAATAAAGTGAAAATGAATAGATTAGAACATAACAACAAGCATTGCCAACATGACCATTCAATCAGTGTTTGTTTTTTCCGCCAATAATAACATACTCAGTATATTCTCAGGGGTTTGGGAACGGTAATGTGTACGTAGATCTTAATCCTATTTTGTACAAATAAAAAAATAATATTGTATAGTCGCTTTCAAAATAACAGCCAAAAAATATATATATATATATATATATATATTCTATATGTTATATATAAAAATTATTCAAATTTAATGCATTTTTTCGAATAACGAATATAAATAGTTTTTGACACGAATTAAAAGCGATAATATCCCAATAAAAAATTTTGTTTCAGATGCAACCTCAGCTCACTTGTTTGTTTCTTCCAAAATTTGAAAATATGCCATTCACAATTGGTATGTTCCTATATCTACACTTGGCCTTTGGTCCATCACAAATGCCAAAAGGGTAGGCCAACTAAGTGCAGAAGCTAGTGTTTAATTGGTGAAATGAACTACAAACCACATCTTCCAACAATTGATAAAGTATATAGTGCTATGACTATTTTAGTAAACTTTTTCTTTTAATAATTTGGCCTTTATTGTAAGGGTGGCAGTAGACGGTGTGGACTGTGCAGTGGTAGGGCCATAAGTTAAATCTCTGCCTTTTCCATAATTAACGGAATATTTTTCATCAAAGTCAAAGCGTGCTTGTTGAAAAATGAACTGACGACTCCTAGACAGTGGCTTAGTTAAAGGGAGTAAAATTTGTATCGGCGTCCTATTTGGTCGTCCCTATTTAAGCTATATTTTTTTTTTAAAGTTTTAACTTGTATCCACTGTTTAAACAACTTCAGGCCACTTTCTCCTTCTCCTTCTCCTCCTTCGTTTTCTGAATGCTGAAGATTGAGATATTGTTATGCGTTCTAGCCTGATGATTCAGCCTGATGATTCATATATATCTTCTTGTCCCATTATGTTCAGTTTGGTCTTATATACAATAATTTAATCTCATAGATATTTTAGCTTTACAAGCACATTGGTTTTTGGTTCTAATTTATCTGTAGAACAAAGTTTCGGCTACTAGAATGCTGAAGTTCAGCAATTACAAACAAAAACTTCAGCCAACGCATGTTGTTGTTTTATTGAACTGAAGTTTGTCATTTGCACTGTGAACTGAAGTTTGCGTGATTGCCTTTGCAAGTCATGCCAAACGTCATGCAAAAATATCTGTAGTTTTGTTACACTTCAGGCAAAATTTTTTGCTACTTCAGGCTCGTATGTCTGAAGTTACACGAAAAGTGCAGTACGCTTGTAATTTATTTTTACAAAGCGGGTATAAGTTAAAACGTGACCCAAAAAGGGAGTATAGATGCAAATGCTCCATTAAGGGAATAGAAGAGTCGGATTATGAACTCTAGAAAAAGTATAAGAATCTAAGTGCACAATTAGCCATTTTTAGGAATGTTATTTAGAGATTAGCCAATACTTATTTTGTCCTAAAATATTAAATAAAAAAATCCTAACTTCATAATAATTTAGGACATTTTTGTCCTCAAAAATTGAACTAAAAAATAAAATTCAAAATGCACTGGGTAATTCCTAAATAACATCCTTTTAAAGTGGCTATCTGATGTCATTTCTACGATCAATTATACTAATTCTCTCTGATCATATTTCTTCATTTATGTTCGTCTTACAGCCAATATTACATATGATAAAATAAAAATTACTAGAATTTCATAAGCACAATCATTGGCTACAATATTATTCAATTTTTTTTATTTGTTTTATCCAAAACTTAAAAATGTCTCTTCACATTGGTATTTCCTTATGTCTACACTTGGCCTTTGGTCAATCACAAATACCAAAAAGGTAGGTCAACTAAGTGTTTAAGTGGTGAAATGGGCTTCTGCAAAACACATTCTTCAACAACTGTTAAAAGCATATATTCTAAGTAGATTTTTCTTTTAATATTTTGGCCCTTAATTCATTCAATGGGTGATAACATTAGTCGGTGCAGGTAGGACCAATATTCTATTTTTTAAAAGCAATTTCGTTATTTCTTTGACTGGAAAGTCAGCATAGTCCATTATAAAAAATTGATGTATATAATAAGATATATTTAAATATATACTCCACTCAACCAAAGAGGAACGATCTTGTTTTATTTAATCTGGCTCTTAGCTTCTCAAGAATCATCTTTGTCTCACTATTAAAGGTTGTAGTAAAATGAATATAATCTATCAGTCTTTGATCAGAGGTATCCTATTTAAATTATGAAAATAAAAAATCTAGCTAGGAAGCGTTTTTTTTTTCTTAATAAGCCTAACATGACCCGAATCAGAACTAGTCGAGACTCCAATAGGGAAAAAAGAGTACAAAAATCATCTTTATCATACAAAAGAATCAAGTATGAAGTTGAAATAATGACATGCTAATTAGACCAGATGTCACGTTCCTTCTTAGGGAGTTCAGATATCGACTTTTTTTTTCTCTCGTTTGAACAGAAGCTATTTAGAATACTATGATATGATCTATAAATATGTAATCGAAATCAAATACTACTGAAATTCTTTATTGATTTTGTCCTTTAAATATATAGATACGTGTACTATGAATATATTAAATTTTTTATTTTCTGAAATATGAACTTCCCAGGCATCACCTTCCTCAGTTGGTTTCTTCCCATTCATTGTCACTCACAGCTTCACCCTTCCCCTAAAGCACGCCACCCTTATTTGCACAAATGATCTAAGGCATGTATTCGGAGTTTCCTGAAGTTGGTAAGGTGAAATGAAGTTACCCTAGCCCATTGAATGCACCATCTCGGCCATCAACATCATAAGCGCTACTGAAATAAATTCCGCAAAAAAAAAATCAACTATATCCTAGGCAATTCCAACATTAACAAAATACGGGAGAGATATTGGGTATATAAATAGACAGACCATAAACCCTAATATTGCGTCCGTGAGGGCCTAGGCTCAGAGTGGACAATATCACTAGCAAGCTGGGCTATTACATATAGTATTAGAGTCACTCCGTGTGCAACCTTGAACGGTGGTGGGGCAAATCTCAGTGAGGACACTGAGTCCCTAAGTGGAGGGGGTGTATGTGAAACCCTAGGCAAATCCCACATCGACAAAATACGGGAGAGATGCTGGGTATATAAATAGATAGGCCTTAGACCCTAGTGACGCGTTTTAAACCCGTGAGGGCACCTTTCACCCGTAGCCACAAGTCATCTGTCACGACCCGAATTTTCCACCGTCAGGACCGTGATAGAGCCTAACATCGCACTCGCTAAGCAAGCCAACGCTAGAGAATTATTCACTTTTTTCCTTTAACTTTCATAATTAAAACTTAACAAAAAAAATCAACGGAATTAAATGCGAAAGTACATTATTAACTGATTATCTTTATACTATTAATAGAAAAATCGGAACAGTTACCACCTAAAATCTGGTGTCACAACTCACAAACTTTCTACAATTTATTACAAAATACTGGTATGAAAGAAAGATACATCTGTCTCGAAAGTAAATAAAACAGAGATATAGAATATAGGAGAGGACGTTAGGGCCTGCGGACGCCTGCAGGACTACCTTAGGTCTCCTGAGTGAAGTATCAGCAATCGACCTCTCGATCAGCCACTACCAGCTCCGAAATCTGCACAGAAAGTGCAGAGTGCAGTATCAGTACAACCGACCACATGTACTGGTAAGTGCCGAGCCTAACCTCGATGAAGTAGTGACGAGGCTACAGCAAGGCTTATACTACTGCAATAGTATATGATAACACAAAAGGAAATACGGAATGAATTGAAACAGTAACTTGCAGCAAAGTAAACAGGGAACCCAGATATCTTGCCAGTACTCAGCTATAACCAATCCTTAAGAGAGTTACAATACTACAATAATGAATCTCAGCAGAAGAAGAATATACAAACAACAAATGATGCGGCGCGCATCCCGATCCCACCATAATAATCAATAACAATATGAACATCACCCTTAGTACTCCTTGTTGCGGCGTGCAACCCGATCCCACCAGTCCACCCTTATTACTTCTCAATATATGTCACCCTTATTCCTCCTGTTGCGGCGTGCAACCCGATCCCACATGTCCACCCTTATTACTTCTCAATATATACCACCATTATTCCTCTTATTGCGGCGTGCAACCTGATCCCACCTGTCCACCCTTATTACTCCTTGTTGCGGCGCGCAACTCGATCCCACCAGACAATTACATTTCACCCTTATTCCTCTTGTTGCGGTGTGCAACCCGATCCAACCATATCAGTACCAATCACAAAATAAGAATAAGTATTTCACAAGTTAACTCAAATCCTCCACAATATTTATACCTCAAACCAAAACAACAAAAAATCTCTACAATTATGAAACTTTATCAGTTAATACTACATAGCGAGACCAACGAAAGTGTACCATGAAGCACCAATAAACTAACGTAAACTAACAATATAATATAATGAAACTATGGAACAATTAATACCTTAAATATAGAAAAACAACGTTTAACAAGAAGCAATTAGGCATGGAAGCATCAACAAGCAAGTGGCAGTTAAGATAGAAAGCAATATATTAGGAAATAGGGAAGGGAAAAGGCTAAACAAATAATTTGGCGGCTCATAGGTACACGTCACCAGACCTATACGCCACACACATGGAATTTCACATAGCAATCAAGTGGGGGATTCCTAATCCCTCGAATCAAGGTTAGACCAAACACTTACCTCAAACCAACGGGTATTTCAAAGCTCAATTATCGCTTTACCTCTCGATTTCACCACCAATCCATTCGTATCTAGCCATAATTAACTTAATAACATCAATAAATGCTAAAGAAATCAATTCCAATGCATAATTATACATTTCCCCACATTTTTTCCAAAAAGGCAAAACCCGAACCTGGGCCCGCTTGGTCCAAACTCGAAATTCGGACCAAAATCCGATTACCCATTTACCCTCAAGCCCATACATACAATTGGTTTTGGAATCCGACCTCAAATCAATTTGAGGTCTAAATCCCCAAATTTCAAAATCCCTCTAGGATGAAACCTTGTGAAAAGAAGTAAAAGATTGAAAGAAATAAGTTAAGAATCAATTACCTATGATTTGAGGAAGAACTAGTCTTTGGAAAATCGCCTCTTGAAGTTTAGGTTTTGAAAAATGGGATAATGAATGAAAAATCCCGTCCAAAAATCGTTTTGAACAGTTGCAGGCATCACATTTGTGATCACAGGTTCGCAAATGCAAACTCGCAAATACGGACTTTACTTCGCAAATGCGAAGATTGGCCTGGCCTGCTAGCATAGCAAATGCAAACAAGTGTTCGCAAATACGGCATGTTCTCATCGCAATTGCCACACTGAGCTTCGCAAATGCGAAGGTCCCCCTTCCAGCCTTCTGATCGCAAATGCGAAATATCTTCGCAAATGCGATGCTCGCATTATGCGAAGTCTGCAGACCTGAAGCACACCAGCAAAATTCCTTAAGTCCAAATCACTCTGTAGCCTATCCAAAACTCACCCGAGCCTTCGGGGCTCCAAACCAAACATGCACACAAGTCTTTACGAACTTACTCATGCGATCAAATCGCCAAAATAATGCCTAGAACTACGAATTCAACACCAAAACATATGAAATTTTCCAAGATAGTTTCAAAACTTGTATTTTCTCAACCAAAGGTCCGAATCATGTCAAATAAACTCCATTTTTTCACCAAATTTCACAAACATGATGTAATTATCATATTAAACTTGTGTCGGGCTCCGGAACCAAAATATGGGCCAGATACTAATGAGATCAAACATTTACTAATTTCTCAAAACCTTTGGAATTTTAATTTAACATTTTTTATCAAAAATTCATTTCTCGGGCTAGGGACCTCGTAATTCCATTCCGGGCATATACCCAGGTCCCATATTTTACTACGGACCCTCTGAACCGTCAAAATATGGTTCCGGATCCGTTTACTCAAAATGTTGACCAAAGTCAACTAAAATTAACTTTTGAAGGCAAAAATTATTATTTTCTCGAATTTTCACATAAAGGCTATCCAGAATCGTGCCCGGAATGTGCACGCAAATTGAGGAGAGATATAAAGAGATTTTTAAGGCCTCAGAATACGGATTCGACTTCTAAAACAAGAGATGACCTTTTGGGTAATCACATTCTCCACCTATAAAACAACCGTTCGTCCTCGAACGGACATAGAAAAGTACCTGAGTCGGTGAAAAGAAGGGGATATCTGTTCCACATATCGGACTCAGACTCCAAGGTAGCTACCTCAATAGGCTGACCTCTCCACTACATACGAACCGAAGGATAACTCTTCGATCTTAACTGATGAACCTGCTGGTCTAGAATAGCTACCGGCTCCTCCTCATAGGTCAATTCCTTGTCCAACTGGACAGTGCTGAAATCTAACACGTGGGATAGATCGTCGTGATACTTGTAAAGCATGGACACATGAAACACTAGATGCACTGCTGATAAACCTGGCGGCAACGCAAGTCTGTAAGCCATCTCTCTCACTTGATCAAAGATCTCAAAAGGCCCCATGAACCTAGGGCTTAGCTTGCCCTTCTTCCCAAATCTCTCACGCCTTTCATGGGCGACACTCGAAGCAACACCCTCTCTCCGACCATGAATGCCACATTACGAACCTTACGGCCGGCATAGCTCTTTTTCCTGGATTGAGCGGTACGAAGTCTATCTTGAACGATCTTTACCTTATCCAAGGCATCCTATACTAAATCTGTACCTAGAAATTGAGCCTCCCCCGGCTCAAACCAACCAATCGACGATCAACATTATCTACCATACAATGCCTCATATGAAGCCATCTGGATGCTCGACTGATAACTATTATTGTAGGAAAACTTTACTAATGGTAAGAACTGATCCCAAGAACCTCCAAAGTCAATAACATATACGCGGAGCATATCCTCCAAAATCTAAATAGTATGCTCGGATTGTCCGTCCATCTGAGGATGAAATGGTGTGCTCAATTCAACCAGCGTACCCAACTCACATTGTACTGCCCTATAAAAATGCGAGGTAAACTATGTACCTCGGTCAGAAATGATAGACACGGGCACACCATGAAGACAAACGATCTCACGGATATAGATCTTTGCCAACCGCTCCGAATAATAGAAAACTGCCACAGGAATGAAATGCGCTAACTTAGTCAGCCTATCCACAATAACCCATACTGCATCGAACTTCCTCTGAGTCTGTTGGAATCCAACAACGAAGTCCATAGTGATACGTTCCCACTTGCACTCAGGAATCTCAATCTACTGAAGCAAATCACCAGGTCTCTAATGCTCATACTTTACCTGCTAACAATTCAAACACCGAGCTACATATGCAACAATATCCTTCTTCATCCTCCTCCACCAATAATGTTTCCGCAAGTCCTGATACATCTTAGTGGTGCCCGGATGAATAAAAGATCAGGAACTATGGGCCTTCTCTAGGATTAACTCACGAAGCTCATCCACATTAGGCACACAAACACGACCCTGCATCCTCAAAACTCCATCATCTCCAAATCTCACAGTCCATGAATACTAGCCCTAAGGGTGCTCTACCAAGTGATACGGTAGTGAACTGCGAGCTCGCAAATTTGAGAAAGCATCGCAAATGCATTAACCGACCTGGGTACTTGGCATCACCGTGTCGCGCTGTGTCCCTAAGGACAAGAAAATGAGGATCATCATACTACCGCTCCTTGATACGCTCAAACAAGGAAGATCAAGTGACTGTGCAAGCTAAAACACGACTAGGCTCAGAAACATCCAACCTCACGAACTGATTGGCCAAAGCTTGAACATCTAATGCAAGCGGTCTCTCACCAACTGGAATATACGCAAGGCTGCCCATTCTAGCTGACTTCCTACTCAAAGCATCGGCCATCACATTGGCCTTCCCGAAATGATACAAGATGGTGATATCATAGTCTTTCAATAGCTCCAACCATCTTTGTATCAAATTGAGCTCATTCTGCTTGAACAAAAACTGCAAACTCTTATGATCCGTAAACACCTCACACGACACGCCATATAGATAATGCCTCCAAATCTTCAACGCATGAACAATGGCTGCTAGATCCAAATCATAAACTGGATAATTCTTCTCGTGAATCTTCAACTACCGCGAAGCATACGCAATAACCTTGCCATTCTGTATCAACACCGTACCAAGTCCAACACGAGATGCATCACAATATATTGTATAGGGCGCTGAACCTGTGGGCAATACCAACACCGACGTCGTAGTCAAAGTTGTCTTGAGCTTCTGAAAGCTCGTCTCACACTCGTCCGACCACCTAAATGGGGCACCCTTCTGGGTCAACCTGGTTATCGGGGCTGCTATAGATGAAAATCCCTCCACAAACCGACGGTAATAACCCGCCAAACCCAAGAAACTTCGGATCTCTATAATTGATGTGGGTCTAGGCCAGTCCTTGATTGCCTCAATCTTCTTAGGATCCGCCTGAATACCATTTGCTGATACAACGTGACCCAAGAAAGCAACTCAACTCAACCAAAATTCACATTTCAAAAATTTAGCATATAACTGGCTGTCTTTCAGAGTCTAAAGAAAGATCCGAAGATGCTGCTGATGCTCCTCTCGGTTGCGGGAGTAGATCAAGATATCATCAATGAAAACAATCATAAAGGAATCCAAATAGGGCTTGAACACCCAATTCATCAAATCCATAAATGTTGCTAGGGCATTTGTAAAACCAAATGACATCACTAGGAACTCATAATGCCCATATCGAGTCCGAAAAGCAGTCTTAGGGACATCAAATGCCCTAATCTTCAACTGATGGTAGCCAGATCTCAAATCAATCTTCGAAAACACTTTGGCACCATAAAGCTGATCAAATAAATCATCAATCCTCGGCAATGGATACTTGTTCTTGATGGTGACTTTGTTCAACTGCTGATAGTCTATGCACATCCTCATTAATCCATCCTTTTGCTTAACAAACAACACCGGCGCCCTAGGGAGAGACACTAGGTCTAATAAAGCCGTTATCAAGCAAGTCATGCAACTGCTCCTTCAACCCCGTTGGGGACATACGGTATGGCGGGATAGAAATGGGCTGAGTGTCTGGAGCAAAATCAATACAAAAGTCGATACCCCTGTCGGGTGGCATCCCCGGCAAGTCTGCAGAAAAAACCTCTGGAAATTCTCGAACAACTGGCACAGAATTTATAGAAGGAATCTCAGCACTAAAATCACAAACATAAGCCAAATAAGCCAAATACCCCTTCTCGACCATACGTCGAGCCTTTATATAAGAGATAGCCCTATTGGTAGAATGACCAGGAGTCCTTCTCCACTCTAATAGAGGTAACCCCGGCAATGCTAAGGTCACAGTCTTGGCGTGACAGTCCAATATAGCATGATATGGTGACAGCCAATCCATCCCCAAAATAACATTGAAATCAACCATATCGAGAAGTAGGAGATCTAGGCTAGTCTCAAGACCCCCAATAATAATCACACACGAGCGATAGACACGATCTACAATAATATAATCCCCTACCGGTGTGGACACATACACGAGAGTACTCAAAGAATCACGGGGTACAACCAAATATGAAGCAAAATAAGAAAACACATAGGAGTATGTAGATCCTGGATCAAACAGAACTAAAGCATCTCTACTACAAACCAAAATAGTACCTGTAATAATAGCATCAGAGGACTCAGCCTTAGGCCTGGCTGGGAAAGCATAACATCGGGGCTGGACCCTACCACTCTGAACCATATCTCTGGGACGGCCTCCTATTGGCTGGCCTCCACCTTTAGCGGGATGACCCCTGCCTCTAGCTGGATGAGCGGGCGGTGCCGGGATTATGGCATGAGAACCCTGATGTTGTGACTGAACACCCACTAATCTCGGACAGGTCTTCCGGACATGCCCATACTCACCACACTCAAAACATCCATCTGAATACTACTGCTAAGGAAACAAAGACTGACCCTGACAGGCTGGCTGACCGCGATAATAACTCTTAAAAGGAGGTGCTCTGATGGGAGCTGGCGGTGCACTATAAGCTGGCTGCCCTGAAGGAGGTACATAAGGACCATGACCCCCTGAAGCTCCATGGCCCCTACCAAAAGTAGCTCGACCTCTAGATGAGGCCCCACTAAATCTACCGGAGTAACGAGACCTCTAGTCAAACCCCTGACCACTCCCCTAAGCTAAAACCATCTCAACTCGTCTGGCCATATTGGCTGCATCCTGAAAAGAAATCTCGTTCCCTGTCTCCTTAGCCATCTACAATCTGATAGGCTGAGCAAGTCCCTCAATAAACCTCCTCACCTTCTCTCTCTCTCGGTGGGAAGTATAAGAAGATCATGATGGGCCAAATTAACAATATTGTCTCTTACTGAGTGACGGTCATAGAACCCTGCTGAAGGCGCTCAAACTGCCTCTGATAGTCCTCTCTCTGAGTGATAGGAAGATACTTCTCCAAGAATAGTTGCGTGTCACGACCCCAAACCGGACCAGTTATGATGGCGCCTCTCGTGAAGACAAGGTCAGCCGACACAACACTCACCTATCCCTTTAAGCATTAAGAGTCATGTTTAAGTCTTTAAATTAAACAATGTTTCATAATAAAATCCTAGAATAACAGTGCGAAATAAAATACCAGCCCGACATCGGGGTGTCACTAGTCATGAGCAACTATCAAGGTCTGAATACAACAAAAGTCTAAAAATGTACTGAATACAGTAACAACAATGTGGGGAAGGAAGCGGTGCTGCGAACGTCATGCAGCCACCTTGCTAACTCTGATGACTCTGCGGCTAAGCTATCAACACCCGCTACCGGGTTCCGATATACCTGAATCTGCACACGAGGTGCACGGAGTAATGTGATTACTCCAACCCAGTAAGTAATAAGAGTAAATAAAGGCTGAGCAGTAGGAAACAATGAATCCACATTCACGTTAGGCTCAATAAACACAACAGGCCTTCAAATCATAATACGAGTCAATCTTCCCTTTTAAAATCCAGCTTTTAGTAAAAATTATTTTGAAATACTTTCCAGCAGTTTCGGTAGGGGTTCAATACCATTTAAGATAATAATAGCTATTAAAGCCATAATCGGCCACTTGGGCAAAATATAGTTTGTAAAACAGCCCCCCAGGCAAAACAGTAATCATATACACTTCATAACTTAAAAATCTCAGTGGAAATAACCAATGCCAAATTAGTGATTAATTTCTGAACATCTCATAAACCCCAGTTTAAATAAAAGTTGTTTTAAAACATTTGTTCAACTTTCCGACAGAGGCTCAATATAAAGATGAGTGAAAACAGTCGATAAATCAACATATTCGATAGAAATTTACTTTAAAGAGGAGTGAAATCAATAAGTCCATAAACAGGCCTCTCATGCAAAAATATCACTCATATGCATGTATATATCTATCTCCCCTCGGGCTAGCCTCTCTGTCACTCGTGACTCAACTCTTACCAATCAGTACTCGCACTCAGCATTAACACTCAATTGGTAACATATAGTAACCACTGCGGCGTGCAGCCCGATCCGTATATCTCTCACAATAACTGAAATTAAAGTAACCGCTGCGGCGTGCAGCCCGATCCATGCATCGCTATCTCACGTCACCCTATCTCATATAAGTCTGATAACACCACTTAACTAAAATTACACAATCCAATCTAGCCCATAAACCATAGAACCACATTTGTACTTCTGAAACCATCAATACGATCAAAACCTCACACCTATACTTTGAATAGACCCGAACTAGCTGTAGTAACCCATGCCTGCAACCTCGGGAGCAATCCCATGATATACCATATAACTCTAACGCTCGCAGCAATAACTTCTATTCACAGCAGCTGCCCATAACAACCAAATACCGATAGAAAACCTCTTATCAGCTAAAGTCTCGTTCCAACACTTTCATATACTGCCAATGATAAATAAAACACGTAATAAACCATAACCATTTCTCAGATCAACCATTCATGAAGCCTTTTCTCCTCTGGCAATTACCATAGCAATTTGTTTTTGAACCGAACCTCGATGTTTACCCATCAAACATGCTAAAATCGAATCTGTTTATTTTCATTAATGATCCCAACGATCTCCTCTGACCCAACACACTACTCTGGTGTCATGCCACACAAATAGAGGCCTAAGCCACATCTAGCATAATACGTGCACCAATAAGCAACGGTCCGAACATACTCAAATCATGAAAATGACTCAAATGAAAGGGTTGTACCTCAAGATCACTAGTACCACCACAACGCAGGGCTGAGAACCCGTTTCACATCATAGAATAGGACACAAGAATCTAACCCGCAAGGTCATATCTCCACATAGCTTCGCTACAATGCGCGATCCTATCCAAACACTGCTCCACATGGGACACCTCAAGTCACTATGCTCGAAATTGACAACCACGCACAATTTGACGTCTGGAACCAAAGCAAATAATTACACCAACGGTGAAACAAGTAACACATACCACGCAAACCCGATAGGATGTAACTGATACACCATTCACCGAGAAACACCCGATTACTCTTCCCGCTCGACTTCCACTATGAACCCCATTAGAACCGCACCATATGTGCCCATAACCAATAAATCATAATGTCTCGCAACACAGAAAGGCAACTCATAGATCTCCCCAGATCACTAATAAGCTCAATAACGATCGAATCAACCTATCCCTCAACAATACAATTCGGGGCCAACCAAGCCGACTCGAGCTAGAACACGCATCCACATAGGTCTACCAATAGACCATACATCAAATCTAGTCTCACACAACAGATAAATAATCCTCTGAAGGTTCACAACGACTGAATCATAGCACATACTACCCTCTGACCAACCTTAGCTATTTTCTCACAGTCCACATCCGCAATACCTATGATGTATTATTAACTTAACCACATTTACCTCTTTCCGAAATGCATACCGTTGTCAAGACACACCATTTAGTAATATCATTTACCTAGCCATCTGAAACTGCCTGTGTTGTCTAAGAATTTATGACCTTCCTTTCAAAACTGAATTGCGACCTTACATATGCCAATCCCTGCCCTACACAACATACCACATATAACATGTCATCCTATGATAAATATGAGAACTTTAAAATCCCTTTCTGAGCCACAATCAACTACATATTCACTAGTCACGAACCTTCCATTGGTCCCATCTAGAAGAAAAATCACTATACATCCCATGTCCACAGAAAATATACATTCCCAAATCGCGGTAAAACCATCAAGAACTCTCCGAGTTCCATTTGCACAAATCAGACATGTCAGGACTGAATCCTTCTAACTCGATCAAGCTAAGCAAGTCATCAAAACTTAAGAGCATCGCCGCAAAATACCTGAAAGAACTCATTACCTCGAACACACGCACAGAATTAATCATATCCTTACCATACCGATTCGGTCTACTATCAAACTATTCCATCTATCTAAATTTCCTTCTAATTCATTTTTAACTTGATATTCTCTCTTGTTGTAGCTCCACAATTTCTCAACCCAGGATTACCACACGAGACCCAAGCATAAAACCACACTGTCTAAGACTCATAAGCCGCTGAATACTCTCTTAAATATTCCCAAAAGCACCACATTCGAAATACTTTGCTCTGAAGAACTTCCTGCGGATCTAAATCCGTTACCTCCTAATACTAATACATAGAATCCCACAATTAATATAGAAAACACCACAAGTCTTGACGTCTTCCAAGGAAAACTCAGTTTCTATCCATAAGTATAACTTGAAAGCCTTCAATTATTGCATGTAAAATTTGGAACACAATAGGACCATTCTCTAGAGGCATCCACTCTACTCAAACCGCAGTTAGATTGATTAAACGAACCAAACAACTTGTGCTTCATTTGCAGTCCAACACTGCAGAATGTGACCTCATTTCAATATAACCAAGCAACTTTCTGCCCTAAGCACTAAGCATTCCTTACCAACCACAACTCAAGTCATTCCCCGATTCTCGTACACCCATAAAGCATAACATAACCTTTATTGAAATTTCCTTTACCCCAGCCATAACTGATTCACAAATATGCCTCAAACTGGAACCATTAGAGCACATAACCGTGCAATCAACTATTCAATAGTGGACTCCCCCACTTGGCTCGAAGCCATAGATCAACACACGCTCAATAACTCATAACAATTATACTCTATTGATGTCATGATACCATAATGGATTAAACTGAAATCTTTTATAAGCTTGTGAAAACACAGATCATCTAGAATTTTAACTCTTCTGCAAATCTCGCATTCCACTCTCGCAACAGTTACACCCACTCACTAAGCGACCCAATTTAAGTTGCAACACATATCCTTCACTCGCAAATCTAACAGACACATAAGGATCGTACAACCTCACAACACTTCGCATGAGATAACCTACCTTCTTCGCCTTAAACTAACATTTATGTATACCTTCCACCGTCATAACCATTACGTAGTCACTTAGTCTTCCTGAGTCTGAACTCATACTGCAATATGAAATTTACTTCACTCCCAACTAGGACACATGAAAAGACTCTATGCATACCCATAACTTGGGGCTATACCTCAAATCAAGATGGATACATCTCGCAGTACTAACATACTCATCACATAGTTATCCAGCCATCACTCCCACTAATAGGGATACTACCGAACATATAAGTTCAAAAATACTTGCTCACACAATCAGCACCTCGGTGCTCAAGCCATAGGCAAATATTCGGCTTCAAGTCCTCCAGACTAGACCAACATCAAACTCACAGAGATCACATCTTGCCCCTCGATCGGGGAATCACAAGCCATCAAGGCACATCTGATACTAAGCACCCATGCACGTATACGAACGCGTGGAAGGAATTCAAAGAGTTACATTTCAAGCTGAAACAAAGGACGCACGATAAGAATTCAAGAATGTGAAGTTTTAATAAAGGTTTTGTAGCCTCTCGAGGATAAATACAAACGTCTCTGTACCGATCCGCGAGACTCTACTAAACCTGCTCATAACTTGTGAGACCTATGTAACCTAGGCTCTGATACCAACTTGTCACGACCCCAAACCAGCCCGGTCATGATGGTGCCTCTCGTGAAGACAAGACCAGCCAACACAACATTCACCTTAACCCTTTAAGCATTAAGAGTCATTTTTAAGTCTTTAAATTAAACAATGTTTCATAATAAAATCCTGGAATAACAGTGCGGAATAAAATACCAGCCCGACATCGGGGTGTCACTAGTCATGAGCAACTATCAAGGTCTGAATACAACAAAAGTCTAAAAATGAACTAAATACAGTAACAACAATGAGGGGAAGGAAGTGGTGCTGCGAACATCATGCAGCCACCTTGCTAACTCTGATGACTCCGCGGCTGAGCTATCAACACCCGCTACCAGGTTCCGATATACCTGAATCTGCACATGAGGCGCAGGGAGTAATGTGAGTACTCCAACCCAGTAAGTAATAAGAGTAAATAAAGGTTGAGTAGTAGGAAACAATGAATCCACATTCACGTTAGGCTCAATAAACACAACATGCCTTCAAATCATAATACGAGTCAATCTTCCCTTTTAAAATTCAACTTTTAGTAAAAATCATTTTGAAATACTTTCCAGCAGTTTCGGTAGGGGTTCAATACCATTTAAGATAATAATAGATATTAAAGTCATAATCGGCCCCTCGGGCAAAACATAGTTTGTAAAACAGCCCCTCGGGAAAAACAGTAATCATATACACTTCATAACTTAAAATTCTGAGTGGAAATAACCAATGCCAAATCAGTGATTAATTTCTGAACATCTCATAAACCCCAGTTTAAAAAAAAGTTGTTTTAAAATATTTGTTCAACTTTCCGACAGAGGCTCAATATAAAGATGAGTGAAAACAGTCGATAAATCAACATATTCGATAGAAATTCACTTTAAAGAGGAGTGAAATCAATAAGTCCGTAAACAGGCCTCTCAGGCAAAAACATCACTCATATGCATGTATATATCTATCGCCCATCGGTCTAGCCTCTCTGTCACTCGTGACTCAACTCTTACCAATCAGTACTCGCACTCAGCATTCACGCTCAATTGGTACCATATAGTAACCGTTGCGGCGTGCAGCCTGATCCGTATATCTCTCACAATAACTGAAATCAAAGTAACCGCTGCGGCGTACAGCCCGATCCATATAAACAGTCGACTGCGCTCACTGGGGGTGTGCAGACTCCGGAGGGGCTCCTACAGCCCATGCGCTATATAGTTGCGGCGCGCAGCCCGATCCATAGATATATAATCCTCACAACTAGGACCTCGGCCTCTCTCAGTCATTAACCTCACCATCAGACTCTCAGTCTATCTCAGTCATCAATCTCACAGTCAAACCCTCGGTCTATCTCAGTAAAACAGGGAACTCAACCCAAACAATTTCCATATTTTAAGAATATAGTGATAAAACCAGATTTGAGCAGTAAACAGGTAAAACATGACTGAGAATATGCTTTCAAACAAATAGAGTGAGGAAAGATAGTAAAAATGCCCCTAAGGGTCTCAACAAGTCGGCACAAGGCCCCAAACATGGCATACAACCTAAAAATATAATAATGTCAAACAATTAACTATGAAATACGCATTATAATATTCATTTGGGATGGACTAGGTCACAATCCCCAGCGGTGCTCTACCCCACACTCGTCATCCAGCGTGCAAGTCACCTCAAAGTAACACAACGACGTATAATTCGGGGTTTCAAACCCTCAGGACAGTATTTACAATCATTACTTACCTCGAACCGGCTAATCCTCTAGCTCGCAATACCTTTGTCTCTCAAATCAACCTCTGAATGCCTCGAATCTAGCCACAATAATTCGATTCAGTTAATCAAAATTACAGGAATTAATTCCATATGAAATTCTACATTTTCCATTAAAAATCTGAAATTGCACTCAAAATTCGCCCGTGGGGCCCACATCTTGGAACCCGACAAAAATTACGGAATATGAAACCTCATCCAACCACAAGTCCAACCATACCAATTTTACTAAAATCTGACATCAACTCGACCATCAAATCTTCAAATTAAACCAAGAGGGTTTTCAAGATTTTCCCAACAAAAATCACCAATTAAATGCCAAAACTAGTAATAGATTCGGATAATCTAACCAAAATTAAGTTAAGAACATTTACCCCGTTGTTTTCTCTAAAAATCTCCCAAAAATCGCCTCTCCCCAAGCTCCAATTTAATAAAAATGGAAAATGGGAGACGAGTCCCATTTTCAGAACTTAAGAATCTGCCTAGAAAATGTCGGGGGCATTGTTCACGCGTTTGGGTATTGTCCACACGGTACTATTCACTACACTATTCACGGGGGTACTGTTCATATATACTGTACACGGTACTGTTCATGTTTATTGTACATGGTGTTGTACACGGATACTGTTCATGCAGGTGCGGTTACTGTTCACACGTGCAAAAAATACAGAAACTGCCCAGAAAATTGCAACAGGTTTTCTTTTCACTAAAAAGGCTCTAAATCCATCATACGAACTCGGAATTCGATGATTCTTGTTCTTATGAGTCACAAATAATAATACGAACATAGCCCTTCAGTCGAAACTCAATTCGGAGCTCATTTGCTAAGTTCAATACCCATTTCGCTAGTTAAATAATTAACTCATGTTTTGTGTCAAAAACCCAATCGCGGCTTGATGAAATTAGACCAAACTTTCCAGATCAGTCCTATAATTCATTATCAAAATTTCGGAAGTCTCGAAATCAAGTTTCGTTCTCTAGAACTAAAAATGGATCTTTGGATCATTACATGTATATGCTCACAACGACAAAATCTTCCAAAAACTCTTCCAAAACATATCCGAGCCTCATGGGACCCCGACCAAACATGCCAACACACCCCATAACATAATTCAAACTTGTTACAACCTTCGGAACACTCAAAACAACATCAAAACATCAAATCACCCTCGGATTAAAGCCTAAGAATTCCAAAACTTCCGAAAACCGAATTCGATCAAAAAGCCGACCAAACGACGTCCAAATGACCTGAAATTTTGCACACACATCACAAATGACATAACAAAGCTAAACAACTCTCGGAATTCCATTCCAACCCTCGGATCAAAATCTCACCTATCAACCGGAATTCGCCAAAATATTAACTTTGCCAATTCAAGCCAAATCCTTCCACGGACTTCCAAAATGCATTCCGATCGCGTTCCTAAGTCATAAATCACCCAACAAAGCTATCCAAATCATAAAATTTCCGATCCGAGCTCATATACAAATAAGTCAACTCTTAGTCAAACCTTTCAAATTCAAAGCTTTCAACTGAGACTGTTCCTTCAAATTCATTCTGATTTTTCCTGAAAACCAAAACCAATGATCTGCATTAGTCATAATACGTTACAAAGGGCAAGTCATGCCCGGGAACTGGCGATCAAAGTGCAAAAGTTCATAACGACCGGTCGGGTCATTACACTGCGAGAACTGGTCCCAAGTGAGAGCTGGTGACTCAGCTGGCCTGACCAAACAATAATCGCTCCACCATTTCTTGGCGGAACCTGACAGACGAAAGGCAGCAAAGTTGACCCCATTGGTCTTCACTATCCCCATGTTCCGTAAAACCTCGTGACAACTGTCCAAATTGTCTTGGGGATCCTCTGAAGATATACCGCCATAGGTAGTAGTGAAAAGCTTGGTAAACCTGTCCAATCTCCACAAGGCATCAAAAGACATAGCAGATCCATCACCGTTCTGTGCTACAACACCCAGCGGAACTACCACAACTGGCTGAGCTGCTGGAGTCTGAAACTGGAGAGTCATCTGCTCCGGAGTGTGAGTAGTGGGAGTCTGTGCTCCTCCCCCAGCCCGAGAGACGGTTGGTGCTACAGGAAGCATACCATCCTGGGTAACACTCTCCATAAGGCCCACTAGACGGACCAAAGCATCCTGAAGTACCGGGGTAGATATTAACCCCTTTGGAACCTGAGATGGCCCTGCTGGCATGATCTGGCCGGAGCCTCCTCATCAAACTCTACCTGAGGCTCCGCCGCTGCTGCTACTGCTTGAGTTTTGGGCTATGCCCTGCCCCTGCCTCAGCCTCTAACACGACCTCAGCCTCGTCCCATGCCCCGCGTAGGAGTTGCCACTGGGGCTCGGGCTATTGATCAGCTGATGAAGCGGTACGTGTTTTCGCCATCTGCGAAAGAACATAATAGAGAGTTCAATTAGCATTGAGAGATCAAACTGCATGATAGATATGAATAGAAGTGGAAGTGTTGCTAACTTTGTAGCCATTGGGATAAGCACACACTCTCCGTACTAATCCTTCAGACTCTACCAAACTAGTTCGTGAATTGTGAGACCTAGGTAACCTAGTGCTCTAATAGCAACTTGTCACTACCCAAATTTTCCATCGCTAGGACTGTGATGGCGCCTAACATCGCACTCGCTAGGCAAGCCTTCGCTAGAGAATTATTCACCTTTTTCCTTTAGCTTTCATAATTAAAACTTAACAAAACTAAATCAATGGAATTAAACGCGGAAGTACATTATTAACCTACTATCTTTATACTATTAACAGAAAAATTGGAACAGTTACCACCCAAAATTTGGTGTCATAACTTATGAACTTTCTACAATTTATTACAAATATTGGTATGAAAGAAAGATACATCTATCTCGAAAGTAAATAAAATAGAGATGTTGAATATAGGAGGGTATGTCGGGGCCTGCGGACGCTTGCAGGACTACTTTGGGTCTCCTGAGTGAAGTATGAGCAATTGACCTCTCGATCAACCACTACCAACTCCGAAATCTGCATAGAAAGTGCAGAGTGCATTATCAGTACAACTGACCCCATGTACTGGTAAGTGTCGAGCCTAACCTCGACGAAGTAGTGACGAGGCTATGGTGGGGCTTATACTATATAACCTACAATAGTATATGATAACACAAAAGAAAATACGGAATGAATTGAAACAGTAACTTGCAACAAAATAAACACGGAACCCAGATATCTTGCCCGTACTCAGCTATAACCAATCCTTAAGAGAGTTACAATACTACAATAATGAATCTCAGCAGAAGAAGAATACATAAACAACAAATGATGCGGCGCGCATCCCGATCCCACCATATAATCAATAACAATATGAACATTCACCCTTATTACTCCTTGTTGCGGCATGCAACCCGATCCCACCAGTCCACCCTTATTACTCCTCAATATATGCCACCTTATTCCTCCTGTTGCGACGTGCAACCCGATTCCACCTGTCCACCCTTATTACTCCTTGTTGCGGCGCACAACCCGATCCCACCAGACAAATACATTTCACTCTTATTCCTCATGTTGCGGCGTGTAACCCAATCCCACCATATTAGTACCAATCATAAAATAAGAACAAGTATTTCACAAGTTAACTCAAATCCTCCACAACATTTATACCTCAAACCAAAACAACGGAAGATCTCTACAATTATGAAACTTCATCAGTTAATACTATACAGTGAGACCAACCAAAGTGTACCATGAAGCACCAATGAACCAACGTAAACTAACAATATAATACAATGAAACTATGGAACAATTAATACCTTTAATAGAGAGAAACAACATTTAACAAGAAGTGATTAGGCATGGAAGCATCAATAAACAAGTAGCAGTTAACACAAGAAGCAATATATTAGGAAAAGAGGAAGGGAACAGGCTAAACAGATAATTTGGTAGCTCATAGGTACTCGTCACCACACCTATACGTCATACACATGGAATTTCATATAGCAATCAAGTCGGGGATCCCTAATCCCTCGAGTCAAGGTTAGACCAAACACTTACCTCAAGCCAACAGGTATTTCAAAGCTCAACTATCGTTTTACCTCTCGATTCCACGACCAATCCACTTGTATCTAATCATAATTAACTTAATAACATCAACAAATGCTAAAGAAATCAATTCCAACGCATAATTATAGGTTTCCCCACATTTTCCCCAAAAAGTGAAAACCCGAACCCATGCCCGCGTGGTCCAAACTCGAAATTCGGACCAAAATTCAATTACTCATTCACCCCCGAGCCCAAATATATAATGGTTTTGGAATCTAACCTCAATTTGAGGTCTAAATCCCCAAATTCCGAAATCCCTAATTTCTACCCAAAATTCCCAAATTCCACCATGAAAAACTCTAGATTCTAGGATGAAATCTTGTGAAAAGAAGTAAAAGAATGAAAAAAATGAGTTAAGAATCATTTACCTATGATTTGAGGAAGAACTAGTGATAGTAGGCTATATAGTTGATATTTACACCTTAATATGACCATACTTTGTTGTTGTTTTATAGATAAATTGCTAACAAAATGCTCTAAATAGTGTTCTTTTGTTTAGCAGGGAATATTATATGAGAGGAAGCAACATGGAGTATTTTGGAGGCGATAATGTGAAGAAAAACACCCACTCGAGAAGTACCCGAACACAAAGAAGCATAAATGGTCTGGGCAAGAAGGCCACCGCGACAGCGGTGGCACCGCGGTGAACCGCGGTATATTAACAACGTAAGGCAGAAAGGTCAGCATTCACCGCGGTTGGCCGCGACTGCGGTGCACTGTTCACACTGATGGAAAGTTTGAAGACCAAAGTGTAACGGGAAACTTTTATAAAACACTTATATGCTTTAGAAACTTGCCCAAGTTTGTGCTAAGCTGATTTTAGACTACTTTTGGAGGCAAGAACAAGAGTGAGAAGATCAACCAAACATTAGAGTTTTTCTATCTCCTTTTAGTTCTTGCAATTTTACATTATGAACAATTTAATAGTTTTCTCTTATTTTGTTATGAGTAACTAAATACTTATCTAGGGTTGATGGAACCAATTGTTGGTTGAAGTTTTGACTCAAGTTGTTATAATCGAGCCGGATTTATGATATGATTATTCAACTATGTTTTGTATGGTGATTAATAGAATGGGCCCTTGATTAATCGTGTCTTTTTACATTATATTGCTTGAGAAAGAATATTAGATTAGATAGTTGTTGAACAATACCACTTTTGGATAATCGAAGAGATTCATTACTTGAACTTAAAAATGGGCTAGAGATAACAAAATTTTGGTGGGATAATTTAGAGTTGCATAACTATTGTCAGCTAGAGTAGTTCGAGAGAATGCTCTAGTAAATTATTGTATTTGATCGAGAGATAATTACGATAACTCATAACTCTTAATCCTCATAGAGTATTACGACGAGATTATAGAGGAAGAGTCAAGACCTAAACTAGCAATTGGGGAAATCACTGCCCTAGACTTTTTTACCATTGAATTATCTTTGTTTTAGCTTACTGTTATTTTTAATAGTAGTTGAAGTAGTTAACAAAAACCCAATCTTTATTGATCAAAAATATTGCATCTAGAGATTGATTGAGTTGATAATAGCATTGTCGTAGAGTGTAATAGATAGGTTAGTTCCTTGAGGATTCGATTCTGGACTTAAAACCGGATTATATTTGTAGTGACCGCTTTGTCCTTTAAAAGGCATAGTTGGGCATTATCAAATTTTGGCACCGTTGTCGGGGAACTAACGGTGTTGTTTATTACAACTTAGAAGTAATGTTAAAATTATTGGTTCAAATCAATTTTCAAAGGTGTTAAATAATTTTCATTGAAATTCTAAGGTTTTAACTCTTGTGGAATTCAGGTGTATGCCTAGAAATTCTTCGAGGACTGGAGAACTACTTGAAGGACTTTCAGACCCCGAGAAAACATTCAAGGCATTGAACTGTGCCAATAGGATGATCCAACAATCACAACAACCACACCAGCTTGAATTTGACATGGGTGACGTAGAGAACGTCAACAGAAATATCAGGGATGAGCCAGTTGACCCAAATGTCAGAGTGGTGGCACCTCTTGTGCCAGAAGCTGCACTTTATGATTGGGCTCAACCCACAGCTGACAACCTGGCAACTGCCATAGCTGTGCCCGCAATTCAAGTGGAGATATTCCAGATCACCAACAACATGTTGTATCTGCTGCAGAATAAGGGATTGTTCTCTGGGTCACACATTGAAGACCCTCAGCAACATTTGAAAAATTTTCTGTCAATTTGTGTGACGCAAAGGCAACCAAATGTGGCCTCAGAAGCTATCAAGTTATTGTTGTTCCCGTTCTCTGTGACTGGGGAAGCTCAGACCTGGCTGAATCCTCTCTCAATCAATTCCATTGTCTCCTGGGAGGAATTAGTAAAGCAGTTCTTGAATAAGTTCTACCCACCCAACAAGACTGCAAGGCAGATTAATAAAATATTGCAATACAAGCAGTAGCCGATTGAGACCTTGCAGGAAACTTGGGAAAGATTTAAAGGGATGCTGGTGAAGTGTCTTCACCATGGCATTCCAGACCAGATGCTTGGCCAGAGGTTCTACATGGGGTTAGCTGACAATCTAAAGGCCAATGTGGATGCTTCAGCTGGAGGTGCATTTTTGAGTAAGACATTCATCGAGTGCAAAGTTCTTCTTGACAAGATGTCCCAGAATTTGGGGTGGATGACTAAAGGTACAACACTGGCACCCATAGTGAAATCAGTTCCTCTTGACCCAAATAATTCGCATGTAGAGAACATGGCCACACTCATGACTCAGATGAGTATTTTGACAAAGAATATAGATGAAATGGGTACCAAACAGGTGCACATTGTTGACACAACAAATGGAGGATTGTATACACCCTGTGTTAATCAGTTTTATGTGTGTTCATGGAGGGGAGAAGGTGAAAATCAATGGGCAAGGGAAGATATGAATTATGTTAACAACTTTGGGGGTCAAAGACAAGGAGGACAACAGTGGAGACCGGTACCAAATCAGCAATACAGACCCAACATGCCTTAGCCTGGGGGCATGCAAGTTCAAGGGCAAATGGTGCCATACCATCAGAGACAATGGGGCTACCCACGTCAGAACCAGCAACAACTGACATATCAGCCACCTCCTCAGCAGCAAGATAACAATATGGTAGAGATCAGGGGATGCTCCAGCAACTCATTAGGACAAATGGTAAGATGCAAGAAAAGTTGGCAGTACATGATTCAGCTATAAATAACATTGAAACTCAGTTGGGGCAGTTGTCTATGGCTTTAAACAACCGCCCCCAAGGAACATTGCCAGCGGACACAAATATTAACCCCAAGGAGCAAAACCCGAATCAGCTGATGGTAGTAAGTCTTCGGAATGGGAGAGATTTAGACAAAGAGCAGGAGGTTGCACAAGCCAGCAAAGAGACTATGCCAGCCACTCCAATTCCACTAGAGGTAGATGAACCATCAAATCTGACTGAAGTGGTGGTTGAACAGGGTCAAGATGAAAAGGGTAAGGCTAAGGTAAATGAACAAGATGCAGAATAGGTGGTGCCTCTTGTGCCACAGAACCCCAACAGAGAGAAGCCAGCAAGCAATGCACAAAGGGTGATACCTACACCATTCCCTCAGATACTGGTAAAACAAAGGAAGGAAGATCAATACAAGAAATTCATAGAGATGCTGCGTCAAATTCAGTTGAATATTCCTTTGATGGATGCCTTGAGGGAGATGCCAGGTTATGCGAAGATGATGAAAGACCTAACATCACGGAAGTTTGATTTTCAGGACATATCCACAGTAACTCTGACGCAGACCTACAACAGTAGTGACCAGACCGATGGCTCAAAAGATGTCCAACCCAGGTAGCTTCACTATTCCATGCACGATTGGGATTTATTCCTTTGCAAAGGCATTATGTGATTTAGGAGCCAGCATAAATTTGATGTCTTTGGCTGTATACACCAAACTGGGCATTGGCAGAGCTAGACCGACTTCGATGCTGCTGCAGCTGGCTGACCGCACGGTAAAAAGGCCTACTGGGATTCTTGATGATGTGTTGGTGCAATTGGGGAAGTTCGTGTTGCCTGTAGACTTTGTTATTCTGGACTGTTAGGTAGATGGGGAGATACCTATCATTTTAGGTAGGCCATTTTTGGCCACTGGGAGAGCACTGATCGATTGTGAGACTAGGGAATTATAAATGAGACTGAACAATAAAGAAGTCATATTCAATGTTCAGCAATCTATGAGGAGACCCAGTAAATATGCTAATTGCTCTCTAGTGGAGGCAGTGGATGTGATCCTGCAAAAAAATGATGTGACCCTGACTGCTAAAGATCCATTGGAGGCATGTCTGCCAAATTTAGAAGAGGTGGATGGTGAAGGGTTAGCTGAGTGGGTCATGACACTTGAAGGCCAAGGATTCTAGAAAAGGGAACCTCAGTTCGAGTCCCTTGAGTTAGAAAAAAGGGCTACACCTTCAGTAAAGCCATCAGTAGAGGAACCACCTAAGCTGGAGCTGCGCTCCCAGCTCACCTCAGGTACATTTTCTTAGGCCCTGATTCTACTTTCCATGTTATTATATCATCCGATTTGCTAGAAGTGCAGGTAGAGCAGCTCTTACAGGTACTGCAAGAAAGTAAGACTGCCATTGACTGGACCATGGAAGACATAAAGGGTATCAGCCCAGCCTTCTATATGCATAAGATTCTCTTGGAAGAAGCGCACAAACCTTCCAGAGAACATCAATGAAGGCTGAACCCGAACATGAAAGAGGTAGTAAAGAAGGAAGTGATCAAATGGTTAGATGCGGGAATCATCTTCCCCATCTCTGATAGCAATTGGGTCATCCCTGTCCAATGTGTGCCGAAAAAGGGGGGAATGACTATTGTGCAAAATGAGAACAATGAGTTGATCTCAACTCGTATAGTCACGGGATGGCAGATTTGCATGGATTACCGAAAATTGAACACAACCACCTGGAAGGACCACTTCCCCTTGCCTTTCATTGACCAAATGTTGGACAGGCTGGCCGGGAGATCGCACTTCTATTTTTTGGATGGATATTTGGGGTACAATCAGATATCAATAGCCTCCGAAGATAGAGAGAAAACATCCTTCAGTTGTCCATACGGCATCTTCGCCTTTTGGAGAATGCCTTTTGGGCTTTGCAATGCACCGGTGACATTTCAACGATGCATGTTAGCCCTTTTCATAGACATGGTAGAGGATATTATGGAGGTCTTTATGAATAATTTCTCCGTGGTGGGAGATTCATTCGAGGATTGTCTTCACAACCTAAGAAGAGTGCTCAAAAGATGTGTGGAGACAAATTTAGTGTTGAACTAGGAGAAGTGTCATTTTATGGTACAGGAAGGGATAGTCCTGGGGCATCGAGTGTCCAGTAGAGGAATTGAAGTCGACTATGCTAAGGTTGACCTGATTGAAAAGCTACCACCGCCCACTTCAGTCAAGGCGGTGAGAAGTTTCCTTGGGCACGTCGGGTTCTACAGATGATTTATAAAAGATTTCTCCAAAATTGCTAACCCATTATGCAAACTCCTTGAAAAGGATCACCTCTTTGTGTTTTCTAAAGATTGCAGGTTGGCACTTGAGGAGTTGAAGAAGCGATTGGTAATTGCACCCATCATTGTTGCACCCAACTGGGAGCAGCCATTTGAGCTCATGTGCGACGTAAGTGAATATGCCATAGGAGCAATCTTGGGGCAGCAAAAGGATAAACTGATGCACCCAATTTACTATGCAAGCAGAACTCTAAGCGGTGCACAACTCAATTACACCGTGATGGAAAAGGAAATGTTGGCTGTCATATTTGCATTCGACAAATTCAGGTCATACTTGATTGGCTTAAAGGTTATTGTTTACACTGACCATGCAGCAATTAGGTACCTGGTAGAAAAGAAGGAGTCAAAGCCATGCTTGATTTGCTGGGTTCTTCTGTTGCAAGAATTCGATCTGGAGATACGTGACAGAAAAGGGACAGAGAACCAAGTAGCTGACAATCTCTCACGGTTGGAAGGAGCTGAAAAGAAGGTAGAGGTTGAGGATATAATAGAGACATTCCCGGATGAACAGTTACTGGCAATGACAATGGAGGAGGCACCATGGTATGCTGATATTGCTAATTATTTAGCAAGTGGTATTGTACCTTATGAACTCTCCTCAATATAAAAGAAAAAGTTCTTTCGTGATTGTCGGTATTATTATTGGGATGAACCTTTGTGTTTAAAATATGTGTAGATAACATGATCCGGCGGTGTATCCCCGAGAAAGATCAACATTCTGTTTTGCAGGCTTGCCATGCTTCACCATATGGTGGACATTTTGGAGGAATTCGGACAGCAGCTAAGGTGTTGGAGTCATGCTTGTACTGGCCTACTCTGTTCAAGGATGTCTATGCTTGGGTTAAAAGCTGTGATGAATGCCAAAGAACTGGCAACATATCTCGTAGACACGAGATGCCAATGACCACAATTCAAGAGGTGGAGATTTTTGACATGTAGGGGATTGACTTCATGGGGCCATTAGTCAGCTCGTATGGTAACAAGTACATATTGGTAGCAGTTGACTATGTCTCCAAGTGGGTCGAAGCAGTGGCTCTTCTGACCAATGATGCTAAAGGGGTACTAGGCTTTCTAAAGAAGAACATTTTCACACGTTTTGGTACCCCAAGAGCTATACTCAGTGATAGCGGAACCCATTTCTGCAATAGAGCATTCACACGACTGTTGGAAAAATATGGAGTTCATCATAAAGTGACCACCCCGTACCACCCACAATCGAGCGGGCAAGTTGAAGTGTCCAACAGGGATATTAAAAGCGTCCTCACAAAAATAGTGAATGCAATAAGGACTGACGGGGCAAAGAAGTTGGATGATGCATTGTGGGCGTACCGCACAGCCTTCAAAACCCCAATTGGTATGTCATTGTACAAGTTGGTGTTTGGCAAGGCACACCACCTCCCAGTTGAGCTAGAGCATAAAGCACTTTGGCCATTACGGCAGTTAAACTTAGACATGGAGACAGCATGTACTAACAGAATCACTGGGTTACATGAGTTAGAGGAATTCAGGTTCCAGGCCTTTGAGAGTGCTAGATTATACAAAGAAAGGATGAAATTAATGCATGATAAGCACATCTTGGATCGAAACTTCAAACCCGGAGATCTAGTGTTGTTATATAACTCGAGATTAAGATTGTTCCCAGGTAAGTTAAAGTCCCGAAGGTCAGGACCCTTCAGAGTGGTGTAATTATTCTTAAGTGGAGCTGTAGAGATTGAATCAGAAGATGGGACAAACAAGTTCACAGTAAATGGGAAAAGGTTGAAACATTACCTTGGAATGGCTGAAGAAAAAGGGGATAGAGTGGTAATCACTTTGGGAGAGCCCCAGTACGCGGATGAGGAGTGATGATGAAATGCTTGCGTCGTGCCGCGACGTTAAATCAGGCGCTGCGTGGGAGGCAACTCACAAGTGTGTTGATTAGTGTGTTCATGTAACTTTAAAAAAAACAACGCTAGCACCGCGGTAAAAAGCGGTGGAAGGCAAACATTCTGCCTCGAATTTTTCATCCCACCGCGACCGCGGTGAATCGCGGTAAACCGCGTTGAGGCGTAAACATTTTGCCTCAATTTTTTTAAACCCACCATGGCCGCGGTGGACCGCGGTGGACCGCGGGGGTACCAGGTATTTTGAATTTATTTTATTTTATTTTATTTTATTCCATTTTTTTGTTTTTTCTTTTCTTCTTCTTTTAATTTTAAAACCCAACCCCCCTCCCCTAACTTTACATTACCCGATCCCCCTCCCCCAAATTTCTCCATCTCTCTCTCTCTTTCTAAACCCTAACTTCCCCAATTCCTCTCCTCTTCTTCTTCTTCTTCTTCTTCACTCATACTACCCCTCCCCCCCCCATCTCTATTCCTCTCCTCTTTCCTTCCTTAAGGTATGTTTCTAACCCTCCCTTATCTTTTCTTTTTGTATTTTATTATTGTTTATGATAGTTTGAGGTTGATATGGTGTTGTAAATGTAGTATATCTTTTTGTAGTTTATTCTCCTTATTTTTTCTATTTTAATTTTGTTTATGAGAATATTTGGTGAAGGGGCTGTGTAATTAATATTTGAAATGGTGTTTGTTGGTGGGTGATTGAATGACACAAATGTGGAGTGTGTTGGTGCAGTTGTATACTTGATTTGGGGGGAGTTTTGATAGACTCATGAGGGCTAAATATGTTTGGATAATGCCCCGCCCACAAGGTGTTTGGGAAATTGCCCCAATAGAGATATAAGGAGCTGTTGTGACATGGTTATGGTGAAGTCTGAGTAGTCATCCATTGTCACATATTTTGCGCACTCACTAATAGGTGTTTCGTTATTTGACAGGTGCAATGAGTTCAGCTAGAAAGAGACGAAACATTGGGCCCTCTACTAGTGGACCGGGAGGCTCCTCACGAGCTAGGAGCGACGCCAGTGCACCTCAGTTCGATAACACTCGGTTTGTATCCAGAGCAGCGGAGGATAGGTACAACCAGAAAGCAGCTAAGAAGTTACAACATGAGGTGCACATTGATCGCACGGCTTTGGAGGTGGAATGCCCCAATATGTTTAATAAGCTAAGGCGGTGTCAACTGGACATCTTCTTCGAGGTACCGGAGGAGGCTAATGTTCAACTAGTAAGGGAGTTATATGCGAACTTGCTAGAACATGAGAATGGGGTTGTGACGGTGCGCAATACCCCAGTAAACGCATCCCTCGACACCATCTGCAGGGTATACAGGCTGCTAGTGTTTCGGGGTGAATTTGATCCTTATCATACTTTTAGCGGTACACAGGCCTTGTGGGGAACTCTTCTTGATACTATCTGTGTGCCGAATGGAGAACACCTATGGATCAAGCACAGGATTACTCTCAACTCCCACTGTCTGAATTGGGAGGCTAAGTGTTGGCTCACCATTGTCAATAGTCGATTGTTGCCATCCAGCAACACGACAGATGATAATCTACCACGAGCGTCCGCACTCCACTATTGCATGTCCTACAGTGATTTTGATGTGGCCCGGCTCATCCATGAAGAGATGTTCATTAGATCACCTGAGCTAACCAAGGGCCACAACTTCCCTTCGATGATCACCCGGTTGTGTCGTATTGCTAGAGTCCTTGAAGACCCTTGGGTTGATGGGAGATTGCCACTAAAAGCCTCGTTCTTGGAGAAAAAAATTGGAATTGGATGAGAGCCGGCAGTGAATGTTGATGACTCTGATGATGATTCAGCTGATGATGATGATGTTGAGGTAGTTGTGATTCCTCCTCCTCCAAGAGTTGATGTGGCAGGCCCATCACAGCCACATCGGAGCACCCGTATGACATCTTTGGAGCAGGATATGGCTGAGTTGTGTACCTCAGTCACTAATTTGGGTGACCGTGTTGATGCGGTGGCTGAGAGGCATGTGAAGTTGGAGAAGAAATTCTTGGGCTGATTGAGAGCGCTGGGTCGTACGTGCAACGTGAACCCAGACACTGTCTCCGATCAGGAGTGAGCCTTCAAGGAAGTTCCTTAACCTCACTGTTCTTTAAATTTTAAAGCCATGGGGACATGTCTTCATTTTAAGTGTGGGGTATGAGATACTTCATTGTATGTTTGTAATTATAACAATTGACTGTTTGATTTTGCTTGTTTTGTCTTGCTTTGATTGTTTTGATGCAGAGTAATAGTTCATTAGGAAAGCTAAAGTAGTAAGTGACTTGTCCCATAGACGGATCTCTTTTGGCGGGGTTCTTGAGGGACTAAGTCAGAAAAAAAATTTGGAATATGGAGACTCTTCCTGATGATGGATCCTTTAGATAATTTTCTTGAGGGAAGTTAGTCTAGAGAAAAGACCAAAAAGATTTTTATTTTTTTTATTTTTAGGTAGTGTAGTAACTCCCCCTTGGTTTTTCTTTGGGCTACGGTTCTTTTCCAAGGATTTAGCTTGAACCGAGTATAGGTAGTTTTTGTTTAATTTTGTTCTTTTTAGTTTTTAAATTTGGACTAATGGGCTACGAGCTAAATTCGAAGAAAAACCCTTAGCGTTGATACACCTGAGCACAATAGACACTAGAATATAACGCCTAACTTCATTGGTTGAATCCTGTTAGAGTGCCTTAAAATTGTACGTTTGCATCTAACTTGAATACTCAAAAGATAATGTCTTGATAAACCAATCCGGAGTGAGTCATGTGCCATGTGTGTGTGAGTTTTACTTTGTTCCATGTTTCATATTTGATGCCTAGAACTTGCCCTGTGTGTTTGCAAAGCGAAATAGTAGTTTCTTTCAGTTTTAGAAGTGATATAGGCATTTCTTTGTTGAGCCAGACATATAAAGTAAACCCACCTGAATGCAATACATCTTAGTTAACCCCGTTGAGCCTATAAGCCTATTTCTTTGGCAACCACATTGAAAACCTTACCCAATTGTTTGAATAGCTTGCCATTTAAACCCTTTTACCTCCCAATAAGCACTTGAATGGTAGTGGAAATATGCAAAAGCAAAAGTGTGGGGGGTGGTTTAGTTTTTGAGTGGAACCATTGAGATAGAGAAAAGATGTGGAATTTTGAAGCATAAAATAAAAAGCACCACGAAAAAAAAAAGTAAAAAATACGGGTTATAAATAATTATAATGGTTGATAAGTGGTGGTTTGTACAAATTGCACCTAATGGATGGGATGTTTTAAACAAATGAGGTGGAGTGTTTGGTTGGCACAACTATGATTTTTAAGTTTAATGTAATTGTATTAAAAGTGCTTAGGGAGGTTAGTCACTATATCTAAATATATCCTACTCGTCCCTTAGCCTACATTACAACCAAGTAAAGTCCTATTGATCTTAGACTGAATGGGCTCAATTAGTAAAGTATTACACTACGGGCAAGTCTATGGTGCATCTTTGTGGCATGTGAACGTTCTTTCTGAGAGTGAGCGAATTTTGTCTATCTTACTTCCTACTTGTTCTAATTATCATTATATGTGGAACTACTCCCTTGTGTGATGTGAGGGCATGTGATTCACAAAGGAAAGGTAAGTCTTGACTCTTGTATATAGTAGTTTGAGTAAGTGTAAATGTTGCATGGTACAAAAGGTTTGACTCTTGAGGTAAAGGTTGTTCACTACTAGGTGCAACTTTTGTAAAATGTTCATGGTGTTAGTCGTTAAGGGAAAAGCCTAGGTAAGGAATTTTGATGGAGTGTGGTGGATTGCTCGAGGACTAGCAATAATTTAAGTGTGGGGTATTGATAGTAGGCTATATAGTTGATATTTACACCTTAATATAACCATACTTTGTTGTTGTTTTATAGATAAATTGCCAACAAAATGCTCTAAATAGTGTTCTTTTGTTTAGCAGGGAATATTATATGAGAGGAAGCAACATGGAGTGTTTTGGAGGCGATAATGTGAAGAAAAACGCCCACTCGAGAAGTACCCGAACACAAAGAAGCATAAATGGCCTGGGCAAGAAGGCCACCGCGACTGCGGTGGCACCGCGGTGAACCGCGGTAGATTAACAACGTAAGGCAGAAAGGTCAGCATTCACCGCGGTCGACCGCGGTGCACTGTTCACGTTGCTGGAAAGTTTGAGGACCAAAGTGTAATATCAGGAAAACTTTTGTAAAACCCTTATATGCTTTAGAAACTCGCCCAAAATTGTGCTAAGCTAATTTTAGACTACTTTTGGAGGCAAGAACAAGAGTGAGAAGGTCAACCAAACATTAGAGTTTTTTTATCTCCTTTTAATTCTTGCAATTTTATATTATGAACAATTTAGTAGTTTTCTCTTATTTTGTTATGAGTAGCTAAATACTTATCTAGGGTTGATGGAACCAATTGTTGGTTGAAGTTTTGACTCAAGTTGTTATAATCGAGCCGGATTTATGATATGATTGTTCAACTACGTTTTGTATGGTGATTAATTGAATGGGCCCTTGATTAATCATGTCTAATTATCTTATATTGCTTGAGAAAGAATATTAGATTAGATAGTTGTTGAACAACACCACTTTTGGGTAATTGAAGAGATTCGTTACTTGAACTTAAAAGTGAGTTTAGAGATAACAAAACTTTGGTGGGATAATTTAGAGTTGCATAACTATTGTCAGCTAGAGTAGTTCGAGAGAATGCTCTAGTAAATTATTGTAGTTGATCGAGAGATAATTATGATAACCCATAACTCTTAATCCTCATAGAGTATTATGGTGAGATTATAGCGAAAGAGTCAAGACCTAAACTAGCAATTGGGGAAATCACTGCCCTAGACCATTTTACCATTGAATTATCTTTGTTTTAGTTTACTGTTGTTTTTAATAGTAGTTGAAGTAGTTAAACAAAAACCCAATCTTTATTGATCAAAAATCTTGCATCTAGAGATTGATTGAGTTGATAATAACATTGTCGTATAGTGTAATAGATAGGTTAGATCCCTGAGGATTCAATTCCGGACATAAAACCGGATTATATTTGCATCGACCGCTTTGTCCTTTAAAAGGCATAGTTGGGCGTTATCAACTAGTCTTTGAAAAATCGCCTCTTGAAGTTTAGGTTTTGAAAAATGGTAGAATGAATGAAAAATCTCGTCCAAAAATCATTTTGAACAGTTGCAGGTATCGCATTTGCGAACCTGGTAAATGCGGACTTTGCTTCGCAAATGCAAAGATTGGCCTGACCTGCTAGCATCGCAAATGCGAACAAGCGTTCGCAAATGCGGCCTATTCTCATCGCAATTACGACACTGAGCTTCGCAAATGCGAAGGTCCCCTTCCCAGCCTTCGCAAATGCGAGCTGCATTTGCGAGCAGTCTGCAGACCTGAAGCACACCAGCAAAATTCGTTAAGTCCAAATCACTCTGTAGCCTATCCAAAACTCACCCGAGCCCTTGAGGCTCTAAACCAAACATGCACACAAGTTTTTAAACATCATACGAACTTGCTCATGTGATCAAATCGCCAAAATAACACCTAGAACTACGAATTCAACACCAAAACACATGAAATTTTCAAGATAGTTTCAAAACTTCTATTTTCTCAACCAAAGGTCCAAATCACGTCAAATAAACTTCGTTTTTTACCAACTTTCACAGACATGACGTAATTATCATATTAAACTTGTACCGGGCTCTGGAACCAAAATACGGGCCCGATACTAACGAGATCAAACATTTACTAATTTCTCAAAACCTTTGGAATTTCAGTTTAACAATTTTTATCAAAAATTCATTTCTCGGGCTAGGAACCTCAGAATTCGATTCCGGGCATACGCCCAGGTCTTATTTTTACTATGGATCCTTCGGGACCGTCAAAACACGAGTTCGGGTCCGTTTACTCAATATATTGACCGAAGTTAACTAAAATCAACTTTTAAATGCAAAAATTATTACTTTCTCGAATTTTAACATAAAGCCTTTCCGGAATCGTGCCTGGACTGCGCACGCAAATCGAGGAGGGATAAAAGGAGATTTTAAAAAGTCTCGAAACACAGATTCGCCTTCTAAAACAAGAGATGACCTTTTGGGTCATCACATCATCCCCGAAATTTGCCACATCACTTTAATCTCCAACTTAATAATTAGTCTACATTTTCTCTCGTCATAATAAATACCTTTATTCTTTCTTCTTCATAATAAATACCTTTATTGAATGTTTCTGAATGCTAAACGCAAGTGTTTAGCATAGAAAACAAGGAAATTCTGAAGTTTCTCAATAAAGTTTCTTACAAAGTGAATAGTGTCCTCGAGTGGAAGGCAGAGGCAAAACATTTTCATTTAATATCATTGTCATTTGCGCAGCATGCCTAGCTGAAAATAATAGCAATTTCTGTGATCAGCTTTCTTTTACCACTTATTAGGCTTATTTTCTGAAACGACAATGAAATACGAGTAGAGTTGGAAATCATGGATTAAAAGTTTTAGTATAAGGACTCTCACGTTACATATTTTGTAGAGAAACTCAATATCTTATGCAGCAGGTAGCAGTCACGAGCTCTAAAGATGGACCAGGTAAACTCATGCCAAGAATAATCAACCATCTCGAAAACCTTAAAAAACACCAAGAGATGTGGCGGGTGGATAAGATCCGTTCATCCTTAATCAGGATCTCGAATGTGAACCTTGAGAATGGATAAATTGTTGGTGAACAGTACTTCTCTCTAAATGAGCCTTATGCACAAATGTGAATTAATCGGACCAGTGAGTCAGTCACACTAACATTATAATATAACATCAACACTCATCAGGATTCAGGATCATGCAATCACGTCATGTAAGCGGGCAAATATAAGTATATAGAATAAGTAACATTAAAAGATCAGGAAAAACTTACTAGGCCCAATATTTACAGAACAAATAATTCCGATAGGAATCCTCAATCAACTCTTTTCCAATCTCTAAAATACAATCCCACTATTGCCAAACGATTGATTTTAGGCATATTTTTAACCTCTGGTCAGTTTCAGATCTCATTCAGTCATTCTAACTGTTATATTTCCTTTTAGGCAATCAAAGGCAGCTTGGAAGAACACAATGCTCATAGATCCTATACTATCTAAAGACCTAAAATCTACCATGTTACATCTACCCATTCGTCAACAACAGAAAAGTTCTCTCTCTTTCTGTTTCCTTTTTTTTTTCCCCAACTCCACCAAAACAAGGTGGACACATAAACAATCTTTCTCACGTGACGAGAATGTTACCTTCATCAGACATGTTATACTGCTATTTACGTTGGAAAGAAGGGAATTAACTGAATCCACAGATTATCTTAGAAGTTACCCTCAAAATGTCACCATTTAACTCTTCAAAAGAGGGTTAGTTCTGAACATATAACTTACAGAAATAAACATTTGTACTAGGGATATAAAGATGGTTTCCGATTGTGTATACCTCATACATTTATTTACTTGTTTATTTGTTTATATACATATAAGGGTCCGGGAATATATACAGAAGCAGATATTTACACCTATGTTATTGAATTATAGTTATTTGTACCTCATATAATGGCCTGGTGAATAGACCTTAAATGGTTATAGCAATCGTCGCTGCTGTTGAAGAATACCAAACAAACCCAGCAAACATGTACTTTTCCACACCTACACTCTATATGATTGCAACCATCCACCTTCTCTATTGTAAACCCGCAAACAGGACATTTCTTCACATTCTCTTTCCCCTTGGACCATTCCTTTAGAGAGAAATCTGGGTCATCCTTGATCTGCCGGTACTTCTCGCACGAAATGTAGGGGTGATATTCCAGGTGGCAACTCGTACACGTTGTAGAGGAATTAAACATCAATTGCACAGCAATTACTTGACTGAGGATTAGTTGACTGTAGTTAGCTGACCATGGTCAGTTGGTTAGTTAGTTGCTAACAGTGTTAACTAACTTATGTTAGTGGGGTATTAGTTAGTTGATTTACAGCTGTCATTCATTAGGTAGGAGATGTATATATATAGCCTTGTAAGGATAGCACGTGAGTAATGAAAAACTGAAGCTCTGTTCTCTGTTTTGCTTCTTCTTAATTTCTTCATCTTCTTCATTCGAGTGCATTTACGGACAGCTCAATTCATCAATTCATGGAGATTTAACACACGTCTCCACATAACATGCACCACAGGTAAAGGGCGCACCAACCACTCCTGATTCAGCAACACGATACACTGAAGGGCAGTCAGGTTAGGGGCAAAACCGGTAGTGACCCCCGCTTGCTGCTACAAAAGCCCCTATAGAAGCCCTGAAAAGTTCTTCCAACTTCTCACTTGACAATAGAGACCTCAAATCAGCAAACAGCATACGTGCTCCACAACCTTTATGCACACAACATAGCGGGAAACCTTCCCTGCTTCTGATTGCAGACTCGCACTATTCCAGCAAGCATGATCGACAGAAGATGTGGGTAAAACCTTCAAGTCTATAAGCATCCTCTAGTTCACACAAGCAAATAGGACAGTCAGCCTCATCATCCATCCTTCGATTTGGAAACCCACTTGTTTGAGAAATTTCAGAAATTATCTCCTCAACTTTTTGCTTCATCTCTTTAGTACCTCTAATAGAGATGCAATGGCGCCTAGTGTTCAGAGAGAGCTCTGCATCGGGCACCTTTAGTTTGAGACCACTAAGATCTGGTCCACACCTCTGAACAACTCTTTTCATCAGGCCAAGAGGCAAAAGTCCTCCACGAACATGCACTTCAAGTTGCTTGCTTTCATGTAAAGCCAGAAGGGCGTTACCGAAACTCTGCTGCGCCATACCAATCATGTCTGAGGAACCAAAGATTCTCACATAAAGGCTATGCCTGTCAAAAAGAATATAGGTCCCTGTCTCCCGCTGAACCATCTTCATAATATTAGTCCCTTCTCTTGAAAATAGAAGTTGGACAACAGTTGGAGAAATACCCACATGATCCACAATCTTGCCTTTCATAAGTTGCTTCAATGGCCTTCTCAGTTCTGCCACAATCTTTGTACCAGTAGCAGATATTTTAACCCTATAAGACCCATTTTCATTTCTCTCCAGATTGCACTCCACACCTGCAAAGCAATCCAAAGTTTTCTCAGCAGCCAAGTACCACCTAATCAATAATCAATGTCTCTGAATAATTTTGTTGTCTTTATTTAAAAAATAAAAATTGTTTTACAAAAAGATCACTTTTACTAAAAGAGTTTTACAGAACATCCCCCCTTCTCCTTATATCCTACTATGTTTTTCTGCATCTCCAGAATGGAGCAAGAGAGAGGGGAATCTGCAGTATGCAAGAATGCTTTTTTTCAGTTACCATTTAGAATTTGACCAGACAAGTGATATTTAAGTTGAATCTGGGTAGTACAAGGAAAGTAATCATCAGATTAACATCAAATCTGGGAGAAGAGCAAGGGTTAGTGATAGTGCTCAGGCACTTTGTAAATAACTTTGTACTGTCATATAACCATAAAGTATCAAGACTCCTTTTTCAAAGTCATCCAGCACAAAAAGAAAAGGAAACTTACAGACACAGAGAGAAAGAAAAAAGTTCGATTTCCACCCCAAATTGTCGGACTTTTCTTTTATCAGAAGTCAACTGTTAAACTCTGATGGTGATATTTTCAGACAAAATTTGATATTTTGGAACAAACAGTTTCAATTCATAGATTTTATTTAGTTTCTACATATAAAATTTACTTTAAAATGGTGAATTTGTCCAAGTCCAATTTCATTCTGGTCGAGGAATAAGGAAACGAAAAGGTGACAGTAGCAATCTGCATTAGTGGTAGTAATAGGGTACACTAACTCTGCCACATAAATTAAATATCATTTCAGCCGCTGCTCTATAGTTTATTTCAATTTCCCACATTGCCATGCCTTTATTAAGAAGCAATTCAGCAGAGATGACAGTTAGTTAAATTAAAATTTTCAAAAAATACAACCAGAGAGAAGAAATATAACTTAGAGCACTAAAAGATACCCTTTCTTCCCCGGAGACGTGCAAGTAAAGAATCCAGCTGGTTCCTAATAACATGATAAACTGGTGCAGGACAGGAAACAGAGGTGTGAAACAGTTGCTGACATCTTATCTTCTGCCAGGGAAGACATCCAGACAAAACCTTGCCATCAATTTGCTCCAAAGCCTCAGCTGCTTCAAGATGCCGACTTCCATCAAACAGGACAGCCGCTCGCATGTAAGTGTCCTTCGGTTCTGGTTGGAAGACCTGAACCCGAATAGACTGGACTAAAGGGATTCTTTTAGGCATGAAGGCGGATATTTCTCTTCTAAGTGCTTCTTCACAAGCAGCAATTGGAGGATTTTCCACAGCATCTCCTCTCACCAAGAAGAAATCCAGAATTTTCATGTTCGTTGCTGCACTCAAAACGTCAAATATCTCCGGTTCAGAAAGATCGCTATTGCTTGCCTGAAATTACTATGCTGTCAATGTACTTATTGCTTGCCTTTGAACGGATAAAGTTTTCACCTATCATTACACCAGAGAAATCATTTACTATAAAAGCAACATCTTTTGGTTCACATTTTACAATAGCTAAACCTTTACTGCATCTACGAGGCCAATAAACTTTAGCTCTGAGAACAGAGGAAAACTGCGTTTGGTCATTACAGAATACACTCCTCGAAGGAACAACTTTTAGAAAGCCACCACCACATTCTACCTTATCCAACAATGTAGCTTGTTTAGTAGCATCAGGAGAAAGAAATGTTACCCTGCCCCATCTGTTCTCCTCATTGTCGTGGCCAATGCCTGAGGACTTGAGCAGTGCACAAATATCACCCGATGTGTTTCTCTCCAAAAACATCAGCAGTTCCTTATCATCAACTGCTTTTGTATTTGAATGAAATATGTCAGCAGCCAAGAATCTCTTCTTAAGCTCCAAATGCTTAACAATTGCACCAGCTCCAAAGAGGGCAACTGAGGCAGAAGCAGCTGATCCACCATTGAATAGGCATTTCTCCAAGCATTCATTCTGCAACAACTTGCTTTCATACTTTAGTGCATCATTCACTTGGCCCAAAACACGCTCCATGTCACTGGACGAAGCACATAACAAAACCTCATTCTTATCAACATTAACTTGAATGCCAATCCTTTCATCCAAATGTTTAGTTCTAATGCGTGAAACAAGGTTATTGACACTACTGTTAGATTTTCCACAGAATCTTTTCAATAGCATGCTCCCAAAACCTGTTAAAACCTTCTTTTCCAGCTTTTGGGCATCCATCTCCAGAAAATTAAACAACGGGGAAGGACTAAGAGTACAAAGAGAACTAAACTCAAATACGGTAACACAGACCAGATACTCATTAGCTGCAGCAAGGATTTCACCAAAAACTGCCCAGGTAGGTCGTCGATCAAAATTTAACAGTGAACATGATGGATGTAGTTGGATATACTTCCCACTTAGTGCTACCTCATAACCTAGCTGATCATATCCAGAATACTTAGCAACATTCTCCGCAAGTGAAAAAAGTATTGTACTTTTCAAAGTTTCATCATGCTCGGTATGCACCTGAGGATCCCAAAGCCAGTAGCTTGCAATAATAATATTAAGTTCGTTCTCGAGGCAAGCTTCCAGTTCTTGCACAGTCTCCTGGCATCTCCTCATGGATTTGGCATTGATGCTATTATCCCAACACCAGCCATTCTTCCTTTCCCTAGGCACAGCCTCCCATTCTCTGTAAACAGAAAGTAGAGTGAATAGATCACTATTTGGATGGCAAAATTGCACCTTCAAGCAATCAGATTTTAGATTGTCTCCTTCAGAACCAATCCTACAAAACATACTGCTCGAATTAGCCATAACAGCAGCAAGAACAACACCTTCTCTACTCAAATGTTTACTAAAGCAACGCAGGATCATTTTGCCTAGCCGAGGTTCAATACCCAACTTGACTATTTTTCGCCCGTCTGTAGTTAATTCATAAGCATCATCTTTTTGCCTAACAGCTCCTAACTGAACCAGATTTCTGGTGGCCATCTCAATAGCTTTAGCGCTAGGTGCGTCAACAAAATCAAAATCTTGCACGTTCTTGATGCCCAGAGCAAGAATCCTCAACACTGCAACACCAAGATGAACCTTGCGAATTTCAGGTTCCTGATGACAAGGCATAGCCTCAAAATCACTTTCTGAGTAAAGTCTATAACACCTTCCTGGTTCAGTTCTCCCAGCACGGCCAGCCCGTTGATTAGCAGAGCTCTGGCTGACATTGCATATCCTGAGAATACTCATGCAAGTGCCAGGTTCAAACCTTCTTTCTTTGACCATGCCAGAATCAACAACATATTTAACCCCTGGAATTGTCAATGATGTCTCAGCAACATTTGTACTGAATATTACCTCTCTTCCCCGGATAGCTGAGAAAAACTCTATGCTGTTCTTCATAGGATAGTTTGCCATGTAAAGGTAAACCAATGGCTGATGATGATTGAAACTTCTCACAAGCCCATTCGACTTCAATTTGAGAAGTCAAGAAGGCTAGGAGTGTTCCCTCTCCCTCTGTTTCATGGATTTCAGTCATCATCTTAATAACATCATAAACATAAGAGGAGATTGGGCCAGCACCAAGACATCCAGTGGATTCACAGGGAACATATTTAATATCAACCGGATAAGTTCTACCAGCCACGTGGAACGTTCCACAGCCAAAGAAGTAATCAGCAAGCTGGTCTGCATCAGCTGTGGCAGACATAATAACAAGCCTCAGATCAAGTCTGTGATGGAGCAAATTCTTTATCAATGCTAAAAGTAGATCAGTGTTTAGGCAGGCTTCTTTCATGTGCCTCATCAACAACAATACATGAAATCTTGGACAAAGTCTCATCGACCATATAGTGCTGTAGAAGGCAATGATCTGTCATAAACACAATCTTTGAATCAAATTTATGACCAGATGAATATGAAGAATAGCATATGATCGAGGTGTCATCATAACACCCTTCGCTTTCCTGTTGCACCCTTTGTGCCAAAGAATTGGCAGCAAGCTTCCGGGGCTGAGTACAAACTATAGATCCATTACCAGTCACTCCAGAATCAGCTAGGAATTGAACCAGTTGTGTACCTTTTCCTGATCCAGTCTCGCCAATCAAAACGGTCACCCAGAATTTGCAACATCGCAGTATGTATATATATATATAACAAAGAATCAAGCTCAAACAAACTCAACACAGATTTCTTATAAATAACTGATATTACACAGGTGTGCTAGGAGCAAGTGAAAGTCCTCCGGAACTAAATATCCATTTTCGCAAAGTCAAATATGAACAAGGCATTTGTGTAATAAAATGCTAGACTGGACGACAACGGAGGGTTGGGGGGGGGGGGGAGACGAAAATAAACAGTTTCTCAAACCTGCCAACAGCAAACACGATGACTCAACACAACTTAATTTCTTCGTAAGTAATATAACTCCTTTACCTAATATTCCAGTCAAGATACTCCAAAATTAACAATATTTTCATTTTCAAATGGTAGTTCAAAATTTCTTCCCAGTAAATTCGCAGTAAAAATTTAAGATTGTTATTATTTTTTTATGTTTTCAGGATAAGTTCAGCTCACTATTCCTTTATCGCGAGCCGGAATGATAACAAAGGATGAATAATATTTTTCTTTTGCTAATTAACGTCCAGGAAAAAGAGAGAGCAAGCCCTTGCACAAGGTATAGTTGCTATTTGGCAACCTCTAAGTCACATGTTTGTGTATTCTCATAAATGCAAGGGGGAGCTCGTGTACATGTGCAGTCTCCCCATACAGAAAAAACAATATACAATAGTTAATGACACTGTTAATTGGTTAATTGAGTTAAGAATGCATACAGTAACAAGGGCAAAGGGTCAAAATTGCCCCTCTACTATTGCTTATTGGTTACTTGTGCCACCTGTTACACTTTTCGGCCATTCTCGTCCCTGTCGTTAATGAAGTGTGAAAAAATACCCCTAACCCTAACGTTTTGACACTGGCAGCTGACCACATCAATTTTATCCATGTCAGCTGCCAAGTCATTAATTAACCCACCCATTTTCTTATTAAAATATTATCATCTTCTTCTCCCTCAAACTCCCTCGCCTTCCAACTTTACCAATAGCCATTATCCCCATCCAAAAACCATTGCTCCTCGCACTCTATGATCATTTAGAAACACCAAACAAAGAACCAATTTACTCTTAAGGCCGCAGGTGCTTAACTAAAGAAACAGAAAAAATAGAAATTAATAGAAAACAATAATAGCTTGTACCATAATTCCCCTTTTTATAACCTTGGTCGCATAGAAACAGTATAATAAATTAAACTTGCAAATTTGCAATTAAGATTCAAATTTTTCTTTCCTGAAACACAGTCCAAAATTGCTGGTTTTCCCACCTTCCCTTTATTATTTTTGTATAGATCTATGTATGCGTGCGTGTTTTCCCCTGACTTTGGCATTTTGTCGAGCACCTGGCATGGTCGACTCTGCAGAATTTGTTTTCTTCAGATTCGAGAAGATTGGCCCATTGTTGTTGTCATTTGAGGTGTTGGGAGCAATCTCCTCATCGGCAGAAATCATTTCGCATTGGTTTTGGTCGATTTGGACGGCCGGAACTCCATTTCCGGCCACCTGGTGCTCATCGGAGAGTTGCAGAGGTTTGGGGACGACGATTGGCACGGTGGAATGGCCTGAAATTTGGTGGAATGGCCTGATACCACTCTTTCTCCGCTGAAGCTTTTGAGGCTTTTCCACCGGAGGTGATGGCTGCTCGATTAGCGGCGGCGATGACGGCAATGATGTCGATGGTGGAGGCTCTTGTTATTCACCAACAAATTCTACGAAAGCATGCAACAGAATAAATCTAAAGGTTTTATTTCCCTGGTTTCCTCCCATTTAGAAGCAAAAATACCATAAGAAAACCTTGATAGTTGCTGTGAGATTTTTGTTTACACGACAATTACTCCAAAAGAAATCAAAATAATAACAAATGGCCTTGCTGTACAATTTTTGAAATTTACGTGGCATTTGTTTTTAGCTATTTGTGGTTTTGTCTGTATTTATTTAGTCTTATCAAACAAAAATACAAAAATATATGTCGTGTGTAAGTTTACGATATCATTCTACTATTAGGAATTAATCAAGTCATAATTCGGTTATTAAAAGGAAAATCACAAAAAATATGCATCTTTTATTCTATTTTTGTCATTAAGTGATGTTATTTCAATTAAATGTTAATATGTGTGATAATTGTTGTTTAATGTTTGTATAGTTTTATTTTACAATTTAGTTGAGATTTTTAGAAATTAAAGAAGAAAGAAGAAAGGGATTTTCGGATTGGGCCTGTTTGAATTAAATAAGAACAGGCCCAACCCAAAATAACCCAGTCCGAATCCCCTTTTGTCCGGTCCAATTAGGCGGGCCACACGACTGTCCAAACGACGTCGTTGTGTCACCCTCAATTTGGACCGTTAATCTCACTAGATTGACGGTCCAGATCACTCACCCATTACCTAACCCGACCCATTCCACCCAAAGACCAACCCGGTCTCACTTAACCAAACGATGTCGTTTCCGTTAAGTGAGAGATCCAGGTCGTTGATCTCAATTGATCTAACGGCCAAGATCAAACCATCCACCCCGTATATAAGCCCTTATCTTGTACCCCACCCCCTATCCAAGCACCCCTCCCTCATCTTCGTCTCCCTCACAGACCCAAACCCCACGAAACCCTAGCGCCGCCCCCCTTTCCCCTCGCCATAAACCCGGCGGCAAGGACGCTGGTGACCACCATCTTAACACCCTAGGACCACCTCGACCCCCTGAACACAGATCCACTAGCCGTGGGTCTCGAATCTTCCCCCACCATCTCGAATCTTCATTTGAAGATTCGAGCCAGGCCTCGACCTATGCCAGACTTACCCCAGATTCACACTAGACACTCCTCTGACCTCCCTCGTGACCAAACCAGGCTTGGTTTGGTCCGAATCCAACCAGGAAAACCTGAATCCCAAATCTACCTTAAGAACCCTAGAAGTCCTAAGTCCGATTTTGTCCGTTTGAACCAGAAGATTAGGGTCTAATGGACCTTAATCGAAGTGTTCTCAACTGAGAACACTTCGATTAAAGTCCGTTCAACCCCAAGAAAGGTCGATTCAAATCCGAGACAAGGCCTTCTGATTTTTCAAGCCTTTAAGGTATTTCTGTTTCCCTTCTCCTTGTCAGTTCATTTTGTTGTTTTGTTATAGTTGAATGTCTGTTCATATGTCCAAATATTTAGTTGATTTGTTTTGAATTTTTGTGTCGACTGTTCTGTCCTTGCCCGGACCTCTCATGTGGTCGAATCTCTGTTGCTACTCATTGATAAGTGTATGTGTTTAACAGAGTAATCGATTGAAATAAATTTCGATTGATTAATTAGTTCCCAGGGTCATTTCTTGTTCTGACTATGCAATTTGAACCCCCTGTTCAATACTGTTCGATTCTGATCATTAGCTATTGATTGTATGTGTTGTAATTCGCGTAGCCGATTCAATATATGTCGTCAATTAGTCTCAGCCTTGAATGGTAATAATTTGACTCATGTTATTCATTTTCTGCTGAAGCTTTGTTTGAATCCAATTAAAGAATTGAGTATAGCTGCTTGTTAGTGTGTTTATTTGAATCAGAAATCACCTAAGGATTGGATAGCTGTTGGTGTTAGCAAGAATTACAGATTGTAGTTCAATTTAATAGCATGTGTGCTCACTTTTGACTCTGGGCAGCATGTGTTTGGTCAGAACTTAGGGGATTAGAATAATTGGACAGCATGTGCTGTCAGGATACATTCCTGCTGCCCATGTTTGGTTTAGTTTAATAAAATGATAAAGCATTTTAATAATGAAAAGAGTTTGTTGTCAGGGGAATCTCATGGGAGGGGTTTTTTTTTCAAATGGTTGAGTGGAAAAACAGCAGGAGATGGGAGGGAATTTGAATGGTTTAACAGGCTGTAGATGCTCTGATGCAAGGCTATAAAAGGAGAAGGGTCTCAATTAGTTAAAGAGGTTTTTTGGAGATATAAAAACAGTCCTAAAAAGAGAACAAATTCAGTTTTTGGTTGGCAACATAATTCCATCAGGCTTTGGTTTAGTTTGAAGTCTCAGTAGTTGGTACTGTTTCTTTTTTTTTTTTTTTTTACTCCAATTCGTTGAAACTTCCTATGCAATCTACTGGTCCAACCTTGGTTTGAGTTCGAGTCCATTTTGAGTTTTGCATACTGTTTGTTGCTACCTGGTTTTCACAAATCTTTTCGGGTTTCGTTTGAGTTGTTCCTGGTGCACTTTGTTACTGTCACTGCTGCTGTATTTGTTGTTGTTGCTGCCATTCTTGTTGTTGTTGCTGCTGACTTCTCTGTATTCTTTTCTTCTGTTGTATTCAACATCCAGGTACACACTTTGAATCTCACACTGATGTAACAGTAACAATGAGTACGAATTGAAAGATGCAAAGGAGTTCAATCATTTGCTGCTGTAATTACAGCTTTATAAACGTTGTTAGATTGTGTAATTTTAGTTTGTAGTTCAATAGCAAACTCATGAGGTAGTTTGTACTTAATTGGAACCTTAGTTTGTTTACGCTGTTTATTTAGTTGTTTTAGTTGACCGCATGACGTAGAGTGCACATGTGTTTAGTAAATTGATAGGTGAATCTCATCTCTATTCTTATTCTAAACACGTAAGGCATGCTGCTTCTAATTTGGCAAGAGACGCAATTTAGTTCTAAGTCATTTAAACTAACTCTATCAAATTGGATTTCGTTAGGCAGTCTATAGAACCATGTTCGAATCCCATTAGTAGCAGTTTCTAGTAGTTAATTCCCTTAATCTAGTTTAAATAAGTTAGTTAAATTCAACTCGAGAAACGTTTGGAGTAAGTTTATCATTTCATCAAATCTTGTATGCAATTTCTCTTATCAAATTAAAAGCATGTTCACCCATGGAATAAGGCACGAAACAATTCCCGCCTCGTAAATAATTAATCAGATAATTAACAAGAATCCGGAGTTGGCCAAACATGTAACTCAATTAGTATGTATTTTTCTTTCTTCCATTTCTTAGAGACGAACATAATAGAAAATGTAGTCATTGTAGGCTAATCCTTTTAAAAAAAATAATGAGACAAGCCTCGCCAAATAAAAATGTAAATTGTGGGGCCCTCAATAATTGGTCATAATAAATACTTAGAATTTGGGATGGACTGTTTAGTGAATTCCACTGCCTTCCCCAAAGATAATAACGCGTTAGACTTTTTAGGCGCGACTTAATTAAATTACATTCTTAAATTCGGGTGCGCATTTATGTGACCCAAATTCAAATCTCAACGGAGTCGAAATGTGTTAACAACTACGGGTGCATTGATTGTGACGTGGTTCGAGATGCATTTTCACGACGTTGCAATTCTATAAAAAATAAATGATAATAATAAAAGCGGTTTAAACTTAATAAAAGCACATAAGTCACAACATGTATTTAAATCAGATATTTAGCCATTATAACAATTTAAGCGACCGTGCTAGAACCACGGGATTCGGGGGTGCCTAACACCTTCCCTCGGGTCAACAGAATTCCTTACTTAGAATTTCTGGTTTGCAGACTTCATTTGGAAAGTCGAATATTTTCCTCGATTTGGGATTCAAGATAAACCGGTGACTTGGGACACCAAAAGTCAAACCTTTCCCAAGTGGCGACTCTGAATTAAATAAATAATCTCATTTCGAATATTGTCACTTAAATTGGAAAAACTCCACTCGCGCATCTATCCCTCGGGGTAGGCGCGCAAAAAGGAGGTGTGACAGTTCCTTCTCTGCAGTCCTTTATATATTTGAAATCAAGTACTTCGTATTAATTTGGAAGCCTTAATGCAAAAAATGCAGAATGTACGTTATTCTGTATAGTAACATTGAAGCACAATTTTTTTTTCATTCTTAAAGGAAATGGATCAAAAGGGAAGGTGGGAAAACCAGCAATTTTGGACTGGACATCCAGCAAAACTTGGATATTAGTGGAAGAAGCTACATTCAATATTACATTTGAGTGGGTCTGTGGGGGTTAATTAATGACTTGGCAGCTGACATGGAAAAAATTGAGGGGGTCAGCTGCCACAGTGTCAAAACATTAGGGTTAGAGGTAATTTTTAAAACTTCATTAACTGTAGAGACAAGAATGGCCGAAAAGTATAACCGGTGGCACAAGTAAACGATATACAATAGTAGAGGGACATTTTTTACCTTTTTCCCTATTAACAATGGTTAGCTGACAAATCTTATGTATAAGACACATGCCCTGCACTTATTACTTTGGTGCATGCACTATGTCTGTGGTGCAGGTAAGTAATTGTGTGTCCACTATATTCAACTAGGTAACAACTCGAATGGATTTAAATGTATCAAACAAGGTAACAACTCCAATGAATTTTAAGTTATATACACTGACAGCGTAAAAAAAAATTATCTTTTACACTATGAGTGCATAAAACTTGAACTCTAACGAGAATAAAAACATGAATAGATTAGGCACCTGTTGATAATGTATTTGCCTAAGTATCTGCTGCCGGAAAGCGAAAATTGGCAAGCAATCATCGAGCCTACGACACTCTCTCATCATCAAACAATGAATTTTATTCCAATCAAAGTCTCTCCCAAACTTAAACCCTCTTCCTCTTCCTCTTCCTCTTCCTCTTCCTCTTCCTCTTCCTCAAAACCCTTCTCCTCCAAATGCTGAATAATACATTCAATCCCTACTCTAAACTCCTTTATCCTCTTCCTTATCAAACCCCTCTCCTTCTCAAACCCCTCCTTATTTTTCATAATCACATTGTACACCCTCAAGTTATTCCTATTCTTTAGTAATTTGTCCAATTTTGTAATATCATCGCACCCCAAATCCAATTTGTTCTCCCACTTTTAATTTGTTCTCCCACTTTTGTAACAATTCACCCTCTACTAACAACAATCCCTTCAACTTCTCCAAAAATACCAATTTTACCCTCTCGTTCAACTCATCCTTATCAGATGAAACCTCAACATTTCGTTTCACCCACGGTGTAAACAAATGCCTGCCTTCGAGCCTTATTCTCCATAATTCCACAATCACTTCAAGTGTTTCGCTCCATTGATCGTACAGCAGTGACCCGAAAATGAAACCTTTGGTAAATACAAAGGAATTTCGAGGGGCAAACGGTAATTGTTCAATTAGAGCGTTCAAATCGGCCCGGCTGATTCTCCGGTGGTTACTACGGGAATGAAGCTGGACTATGAAATTCGGCGGCTTGTGTCAATTCCCCGGCGGCCGATCAAGCTCGTAATTCGAGCATAATATCCAGGCCTATAGGGCCGGTGATTCGCCGGGCAGTAACTGTGCTGTGGATACATCCCCGGCGCCGGGAACCGGCGGTTGTAGGTAGAAGAATCAGGTGTATGCATTGTACGATAAAAACCCTAGAAAAAAATCAGTGAATCAACAGTTACATACAGAACTTATGACAGTGGACAGTTCAAAAAAAAAACAAAAAAAAAGTGGAGGGACAAACGAAGAGACGTGCAAATTAGGAAGGGTTTTACGGTTCGCTGAAGTTGATTTGGAATTGAAATTGGCGCCTTCTTCCCTCTTCCGAGAATATAAAAAAAAATAGAATATTAAGTTATACTCCCTCCATCGGCTAAATATTATTTTATTAAAAAGAGAAATTTAAAATTAAAATTATTATTAAATATAATTATTCTTTTTTTAACTGATTAAAAAGAAAAGGATACTATATAAATTGGGACAAAAAAATATAATAAAAAAGGAGACAGTGGGCGTTTGGACATAAGAATTGTAAAAAAAAAAAAAAAAAAATCAAATGATGATGGTATTTGAAAATTAGAGCTGTGTTTAGACATGAATATAATTTTGGATTGTTTTTGAAATTTTGTGAGTGATTTGAGTGAAAATTTTGAAAAACAGCTTTTTGGAGTTTTTCAAAATTTCGAAAAATTTCAAAATTAAATTTTAAGTGTAAATTGGAATTTTTATGGCCGAATACTGATTTTGAAAAATAAATAATTTTAAAAATAAAAATAAAATAATTCTTATGTCCAAACGGGATCTTATATTTTTATCTTTAGGGTCCGACTAACCCGAATTCTATAGCGACATTATATTTTTTATGTGTGTGTGTTTTATTTTTTTTGAAAGAAAAACCTAAAAGTTTCCTTCATTTTTCTACTAATTATTGATATGTGTGTGTGTTTTAATTTCTTTTGAAAAGAAAAGAAACCTAAAAATTTCACGTGTAACATATTTTGCTATATCAACCATTTCTGCTTCTACAACCTACTCCGCTAATAGTTTGTTTGGTCAAGTTTCTTCAAATTCAAAAGCACCTTTTTTTTTTTAAGTTTATGTGTTTAATCAAGCTTTTAAAAGAAAAAAAAAAGTGTTTTTGAGTAGAAGCAAAAACGATTTTGGAGAAGCAGAAAATTATATTTTCTCCCTAAAAGCACCTTTTTTAAAAACACTTTTGAGAAAAATATACTTAGAAGTACTTTTAAAAATTTGGCCAAATACTAATTGATGCTCAAAAGTACTTTTTCAATTAATTAGTCAAACACAAACTGCTTCTCACAAAAAGTACTAGAGGCGGATATAGGATTTCGTGAACATGGGTGCACCACTAAAAATGAAAAAAAAAAAGTATTAAGTGAGAATCGATCTATGTTCCTTGGGGTAAAACTCCAATATTGAACCAAGTGTACAAAATATTAGACAAATTCCAAAAGATACGTACATAAAATACCTAGTTCGATGAAAAGATCACGGGTTCACGTGCCCCGTGATTTGGGCTATACATCCGTCCCTGAAAAATACTTTTAAAAAAAATACTTCTTAAAATAAGCTAATTTTTTAAGCTTGGTCAAACTGGCTATACCTCTCTTCTTGTGTCCTCGTCTTTCTTTTTCCTTTGGGTCGTATGTCCTTGTCGACAAGGTGGGTTGCTCTGATGGTAAGCGTCCTCCACTTCCAACCAGGAGGTTGTGAGTTCGAGTCACCCCAAGAGCAAGGTGCGGAGTTCTTGGAGGGAAGGATGCCGAGGGTCTATCGGAAACAGCCTCTCTACCCTAGGGTAGGGGTAAGGTTTGTGTACACACTACCCTCCCCAGACCCCACTTGTAAGATTATACTGGGTTATTGTTATTGTTGTTTTCGTATGTCCTTGTCCTTTATTTATTCTTTGTTGTCTTTCTTGATAATGCAAATAACTATATTTATATTTCTATCCTTGAATTTGAAGACAAGTCAACAATTAATTACATCCCAAAATGCTAATTCAGCCTCTTTTGTAAAAATAGCCCAAAATAACATCCTAAGTATGTACATATAACAACACAAAGGTCATGCAACAACCCATTATCCACTAGTTTTCGCACTATTCTTATAGTTTTGTATTCCTACATCTTTGTTACTACACGCTATGTCATTTGCTTTAGTTGTATTTTTTTTTTTTTTGTTGTTGTTATTGTTTATTTATTTTCTCCTTTTCACTATTGTATTAGTGGAAAAATGGCGTGACGTGTAGACTAACGTCAGGTGATAGGTGGCATTCTCAATCAAGTGAATTAAAGAATTCAAGAAGGTACGGGAGAGACACCCCCCAATATTACTTTAGAAAAGAAACCGGACCTACAGCCGAAAAAGAAAAAATAAGAATGAAATGGATAAAGACCATAAGTAGGCAAAAAATTTCACTAGTATGTAATTTTTGTGAGATTTACAAAAGTATACAAAAATCATATATGAAATAAGATATACAAGCGTTCTAGTTAACTGAAATATAGACGGTCTCGGAGATGATGTTGGCTTAAACACAATTTATATATACCAGTTATAAAATGAAAAAAAAAAAAGTTATAAAATGCATTACTAATAAAAAATGCAAAAAAATGTCAACTTATAATCGTTTGCAGAATGCGATCTATATATATAAAAAAGGTTAAATTGGAAGATGTGACTTGGCACTCTTCTTAGGCCAAGAATCACATTTATCTATTTTCTCAGACTTCGACGTTTCTTACCATTTTTTCCTTTATTTGTTTTGTTTTAACAAGCCTAAAGTCATGTCTCTCCGTGTCAATAAATGAAACATGAGAAAAACGGTAAAACCCAAACGTTGCCTTCTTTTCTCATTCATTCTTAAATAATTACACCTTAAATGTCTTTTGTAACCGTTACTATTTTAATTCTCCAGCCTCAAATATAGAATCCTTGAGTGTTAATCTTGCATTGCTGAATTTGGAGGATGAATAGTCTCTTTCCTCTAACAGCACTGAACCAACCATTTTTGTGGAAGATTATTTGCAAGGGAGATGGAGCCTCTTTTCGAGTTTCGACTACCTTTGTCTTCCTCATTTGCTAGCTTTGTTGCCAAGGAATGTGAATTCTTTTGTTTCTGTTTTGGAATTTTCATCTTATGCCTGAAAGTGGAGATTATAAAAATACATTGAGTTATTTTTTTTAATTTTCATGATCTCTTTACTCTCTCTCTGTTATATCATATATGTATGATTAGAGTACAATTGTTTAAATAAATTATTTAATTTGTTACCCATTATTTTGTGTTTCACTTGGTAGACATTATTTTATCCTCCTCTTACATATTTATGTAGGTCTTCTTGAAAACTTTGTATGTTTCCTTACATCGTGTTTCCTGTTGCGGTGATTTACAAAGCCTGCAAGGATCATTTAATTGTGCCAAATACCGACGAAAGAGTCTCAAGGAGAGGTTTCAGAATACAACCTCTATCGAAACCATTGGCATCATTTCTTTTTATAATCTACATGTCTTTGGAGTTAGGGTCTAATAGAGTCTGGCAATGGAAGTGATGTAATTGTTTTGGAACAACTGATCAAAGGCCTAAATTCTGAATATTAACTTTAAATTTTAATTTCTATGCTATTTTGAATTGATTTTCTTTTCAATCCAGGAAAAGAAGTTGCTAAATATTCTTTAAATCTGGTATTTCCTAATTTTTCTTTTTGCATTCTTCCACTAGAATTAATGCTATCATTCCGAGGATGACCTAAAGGGTTAAAAAACCCTGAAGGGTGACGATTAACAGAAGAATAACGTGCCAAGCAATTCTGAATCTAAATTATCGCTGACTTAGTTTTTAGTAAAGATTTTTTTGTTGTTTATTAACGGGTTTAGATTATTTACTCTCACCATTAATCTTATTCAATGACGAATTTTACAAACCTTCATATCATGAAGTGGTTGAGAACGACATACACCATAAAATCGAATTCTATACTTTTCATGTACACAAAAGTAAGAAGAACCGATTATTAATTATTTCATAAATGATCAATTATTATTGAGAAGGCAATTAAATCATTACGATCGGGAAATATGTAAAAGACAAAATCGATAAGGCCTTTTCAACTATTCATTAGAATTTAGAGGCTCTCGAGATATTCTTAGTATATTTACTTTTCGAAATTTTCAAGAACTGGATATTAAAAAAGGATAATTTGTAGTTTAATGAGATCATTTATAACCGCGCGAAGCGCGGATAAATTACCTAGTTTATATAATACATTTGAGGAATGTGACTAATATATCACTTTTGAGTAATGTGACTCATAAATTGTTATTTAGAATACGACTTAAATGAGACTTACAGCTTGTTTGAATGGTTGTTACGTATCGTTTTATAATGTATTGTATCGTATTGTATTGTATTGTACTGTATCGTTTGATAAATACAATGTTTGGATAAATTGTGTTGTTTGCCATCGTTTCATGATATCACGCCAGCAATATGAAGAATAAACTTGCAATATTATAAAGAAAAATTATGCCAAGTGTCAAAATGAAATATCAACACATGTCATATTTTAGGACAAAACTCCAATACTTTTGGAGATTCAAAAAATTTTAAAATAGAAAAATTACAAATTTAATATTAACCAATTCAGTTATTAACATCATGGAGTCCTACGTTTTTTGGAAAGTACTTTTTAAAACTGAAAACTAAAAAAATTAATTATTCCAATTCCAAACTCCCACATTTTTCATTAGTTTTTTATTTAATTTATTATTATTATAAACCTAAAAATTCATCGCAAAACGTTTTACATAAAAATAGTAATAAAGCAAAAAAAAAAAAAAAAAAAAACTCCACGATTTGATCGTGGTTTCAAACGTGGGGAACAAATTATTCACAATGGATACTGCCTCCCATGTTGGGCAGTTATTTTATTTATTCATTAGAATTGGAAATTAGATTATTTTTAGTTAAGAATAATCAATCAATTATCTTAAAGTTTACGTTTAATTATTATAGTTACAACTCCTAGTAATAAGAAGATGGACAAGACAACAATTACAATTTTCTTGAACTACTGTTTCAAGTCAAAATCTTTACATGTTTACTTTAATTACGGTTACAATTCCTAATAATAAAGAGATAGACAAGGCAACAGTTACAATCTCTTGAAGTACTATTTCAAGCCAAAGCCTTCATGTTTTCACTTGCCGTTTCAACCAAAAGCATATGTTTTTAATTCCAAATGCCTCAAGTTTCAATCACATTGGCACTCAAGGTAGAGAAAAAATCAACGAAGGAAAAGAAGTTTACCAATGAAGATGATCTGAATGTGGAAATCTTTCTTTTTTCACTTTTTCATCGTGAGGTTTCTATAATTATATCTTCCAATTTTTGCAGTATAATTGTTCTTTCGCATGCACTTCTAATTTCCCATTACTTGTAATTTTTGCTTTTATTTCGTGTTATAGTAACTAAAACAATTGCTTTGGAAAGTATAAATGTTAGTTTTGTTCCATTCGCTAAACTACTTTGGAGACTACTAAATGAACACACACAAAAATTAAACTGTAACTTGGTTAATGATTGGTTGCTTAATCCAAAATCTTAAGATTTTACATTTGTATTTAGGACAAGGAGTGGTTTGTATAGCAGGTCGTGGTTAGAAAAGAATTTGGAGCAAAAAACAAGTAAAATTAATGATTTGCGCTGGTAAGAATCTTTATAAATTTTGTACATTTTTTTTATGATTTTCATTTCTCTAATCCCTTTTTTTCCCCTGCTTATCTTCTTCTTTTGTTTGGTCATGGTTATAAGAAGGAGATTGAGTATCCAAATATAGAATTGTAAATAATATTTTGTCATTGAAGAATTCTATCATTTTTATGTCCTTTTTTTGTTGGTGTTCCTTCTCTTTTTACTTTCTTCTTTTCTGTTGTCCTCTATTTCTTCTTCTTTATTCCAATTTTATACTCATGAAATATTTTTGAAAGGTAAATTAAATTTTATAGTATTTACAGTTATGCCTATAAATGGTTAAGTTTTAACTTAATAATATGCCAGATGATTATTGAGCAGTTGTGGTAGTTTTTTTTTTATTTAATAGTTAAGTTTTCTAAGAATTTTGTTATATAGGTTCTTAAAAATCTTCTTTCTAAATTTTCTATGGAATGATGGCGTTTGTTTTCCATGGGAGGGAAGAAAGCTGATGGAAGGCTTGAAAACTATATGTTTTCTTTGTAGATTAACTTGCCCATCTAACCAAGATATTTTATTTTGTGTTTATAGGTTTTAAATATCGGTTTCAGCATAAATAAATATTTGATGTACGTTTATTTATTCTTTTTGCTTGATTAGCTTATGATTTCTTGAAAGAAAACTGATGGAAGGCTTGAAAACTATATGTTTTCTTTGTTGATTAACCTGCCCATCTAAGCAAGATATTTTATTTTGTGTTTATAGGTTTTAAATATCGGTTTCAACATAAATAAATATTTTATGTACGTTTATTTTTCTTTGCTTGATTAGCTTATGATTTCTTGATTTTCCTTGAACTATATTCATGTATGGAATATTTTCTACTGATTCTGAGAGTCCTTTATTTTGACACCTTTTTTGTTAGTCATGATTTATCTGATACCAACAAAATGTGTTTCTGCATTCCTTCACAATACTGGTTAGTTGAGTGATTCCTTAGTATAAAGAAAGAATAACGAATTAAAGAAAACTAAGAAAAATATTTTTTACCATATATGCGAGTACGTCACAATATAAATGTTAAATCACAATCTAAAAAGGTACAATAATTTATTTTGTAAAATGTTCAATATAGACGCTTTAAGTTTAACTAAACATGGGGTATATTGGTTACTCAATAAATTCTTCTTTTTTTGTAGATTATGAATCTATGATTTTACTTTTCTCTTTAAATTCATATTCAAGAGAATTTTCGTGCATTATAAAATACTTTTAAACCTTAGGACAAAGTTAATAAATTTTTTAATATAACGTTGAAGTAGAATAACAAAAGAAAATTTATAAAAACTCTAATATAAATTAGAAATGGAATAACATAAGAAAATTTTGAATTTAAATCAAAAGATAAATTTTTGCTATAGATGAGAAAGTGTTTAGCTCCGATTTTAAATAACTACTTCTAACAGATTGGATTAGACTGAAGTCTTCTTCTCATCTATGTTTGATTGTATTATTTCTATTATGCATACAAAATTTATCAATTTAATTCACCTGAGGACATATTTTTATCTTTAAATTCAAATCCCTATTTATAATATGTATCTTCTATAGCTAAATAATTATTTCATGGCTTGATCAGTCACTATAAGGCGTTTTGATGCTAATTACACAAGTGTGAAGATACTGTTATATTATACCATGTCTGATATGAGTCATGAAGGTAGAGTTTGGGTGCCAATTAAAGTGGTTGGTCCATTAAGTACTACAAGATTTTACACCAAATATTTTATAAAACCATCATACTTGGTTTTCTACTTATTATTCTCTTTATTGCTTTGATAAGAGTCGGGAACAAGTACTTCAAAATAAGGAAATGAGTACTTTCAAGACCTTTAGAAACACGGTAAAAATTGTCTGGGCAGGTAATATTAAGATGGAGAATCCATAGAACCTGCTTTCGGTCAGAAGAGGATATAAGCAATAAAGAATTGACTTAGACAAACTTGATGTTGGGACCATTAATATTTTTATTTTATTTTGATTAGCATACATCCAAATATTCCTAATTTGACTCATCATTCTTTATTTTTTATACTTTGCAGCCTCATACCCATCTAGACTAGAAAGAAAAGTACATTTCACCCATTAAATTTCTTAACCAAGAGCTTATTCTATTTTTAGTGGCTGATATTCGAACGTCTATTCCATCAATGCTTGACAGTTGGAACTGGATCGAAGGAACATTTTGTTTTGTGCCTTTAAGAGGAACTTTATTAATTTGTACTAACATATGATGTAGTAAAAATAGCCTTTTCAAATGGTACTAATAAATTTGTGAGAGTCAGAATATGGCCAAATTATCAAAGACAGCATTTTCTTATGAATGCTTTCCTCACTAGCTATTTTTCAATGGATACATATATTTATTTACGACTTGACTGTATGAATATTCAGTGGATTTACCTGTACATAAAATAATAGTATTTGCAAACTCCTTTATGTCTACTATATTTTTCAAGCAATATTTTCTTATAAAAATTATATTTAATATTCTCCGCGCAACGCGCGGGTACAGATACTAGTTATATAAAAAAGTAGGGTAAATGATAAAATAAAATTATTTAATAATAATAAAAGGTAAAATTGAGAGAAAAAGATAAGGTAACAACACGACCGCACCAAATCGGTCGTTACATAAAGTGACACAGATTTAACGATACAAGATTATAAAATTTAAATAACAATCAAAATAAATATCTTATTTAAAGTAACAATACGATACAATATAATGGGTAACAACCATCCAAACAAGTTATATACCGTAATAGTTAAATGTGACTTATAAAGTGCAATTACTATAACTCGTTCGAAATACAAATTATAAGTCGCATCGGTAAATGCGACCTATATGAAGGCGACTTCTACACATAAATTTTACAAATCGTAAGGGATTAGCGACTGAGAACAGAAAATGGAGAACTCAGCTCAGAGATTGAGGCGAGAGAGGCTAGAGAGAGAGAGAGAGAGAGAGAGAGAGAGCAGAGCAGAGCGATGAGTGGAAAAGCATCGGCATTGTTCGCAGCTCGAAGAGTGGCGCAGAAGGATAGAGTTCGGATCCTCTATTGACTTTTCTTCTTTAATTTATGGAAAAAATTGCAAGTTGTGTCAAACTATCAAGGCAAGTGGACCCTAATCCTCGTGCTTTAATTTGATTTGTATGTCAATCAATTTCCTCATCTTTATTTCCCTTTAGCTTCCGCAATTCACTTGTCTTCTTGTCTTTTTAAAGTTGGCCAATGTATTCCTCAATGAGATGACATTGCAATAATGTGTATATTATACACCACATAAAAAGGGGAAAATTTTGGATAAGTTTTTCCTGAATAGAACAAAATTATTTAGAAGAAAGTAATTAAGTGTTCTCGATATATTAAACATTCTCTCATTCCAATTTCTGTGACATTATCTGTTGAAAAAAGAAGCTTTTATTTAGCCACACATATGTTTGAATTCTTGCATTTGCCGTGAAGATTTGGGCAATAGAATGGCAATTGCTCTGTGAAGTTAATGCCAAGATACTTGTGGAATCTGTCAAGTCTAGAAGTTGAGAATTTTCAGCGTGATTGCTATGATAACAACAACAACAACAACATACCCAGTATATTCCCACATGTGGGGTCTGGATAGGGTAGTGTGTACGCAGACCTTACCCCTACCTAGTAAAGGTAGAGAGGTTGTTTCCAATAGACCCTCGGTTCAGGGAGGAGAAGAAGAATAAGAAGAAGAGGGGAATAAAGAATAAGTAGTACCAAAATAGTAAGAACATGAATATACAATAACTGAAACAAACTAAACAACATGATGTAATATAAATCTGAGAAATGGGAAAGTACATGCGTGTTACTAGTACTACTGGTAAGAAAGGGGGAAACTCTCAACTACTTACTAATCATCTACCCTAATCCTCGACCTCCACACCCTCAGCATGATTACTATGACATGGAATTGAATTTGATTCAGAAAAGCTTCTTAAAGAAATTTTAAAAGCAATATGGTTTGAAATTAGTAGGAGTATTATTTTTACATCCACTTATCTAATTAGAATACATTTAATTGAGGAGAAGGCGAAAATCCACCAAGAAGAAGTGAGAGAGAAACCTAGTATAGTTTTTCTTTTTATTGTTTCAAAAATTGCTAGTAGGTAGTCGAGAGTATTAGTGTTAGTATATTTCAAAGAGAGACGTAGAAGTCAAAAAGAAATACTTTCAGTAACACTTATTCCAACAACACTGAAATGGATATCGTCGGAAGACTTGCAACAATTCAAGAATCAATTCAAGCCGTCGAAAACGAAAAAGAACAAAGGCAGCAAACCCTGGCTGCCTTTTGGGAGCACCTGCCTCCCATCGATCCTGCACTTGTGGCTGCAGCCATGCAGTGGATCCGGGACCGCATTAGCGTCCTGGAAGACAGGAAACGGGCCCTCCTCCAAGAACAGGAAGACCTAATTGTGGGTGCTGTCATCCGTGGTCGTTCTTTTTATCTGCTGGTTTATTAAGATTCTGCAATAGATAATGCATGCTATTGTTTAGGTTGTGGTCAGGGAAAAATTGGTGATATCTAAGCTTCACTAGAAAACAATAGGCTCCTGTTCACTTAGTTCTGAAGTCTAAACCATATGAAAGAGCATATATAAATGGAGTAAATTGGGCAACTACACAAATCAAGTTTCCAAATCCTTTTAAAGCAGCCAGTTTACAAGTGCATATTAACTGCATGGAGAAGCACATTTTCTTATTGATTCTTCTCTTTCTATGTCAATATTACTCCATTTTTATATCGGCTGCTTCCTCAAATGAAACAGACCAACAAGCTCTGCTAGCTTTCCAAAGTCTTGTTACAAGTCCTAGTCCTTTTCTGGCCAAGAACTGGACCAAGAATACTTCTTTTTGCTCTTGGTTTGGTGTCACTTGCAGTTCAAAAAGGCAAAGAGTTGTGGCCTTGACTCTTCCTAATTTGCAACTTCAAGGCACAATTTCCCCATCTTTGGCCAATTTGTCGTTTCTCAGAGAGCTCAATCTTAGGAACAACTTCTTCCATGGCAGCATACCTTATGACATTGGCCACTTGCCTCGCTTGCGAGTGATTGATATTCAAGACAATCAACTCCAAGGAAGTATTCCAACAAGTCTATTTCAACACCAAAAAGTTCAAACAATATCATTGGCTTTAAATAAACTCAGTGGTGAAATGTGGAAGGGGCCATGGTATGTACCAGAACTCAGAGTCTTAAATCTCTGGAACAATAGCTTCATAGGTATAATTCCTCCTTCTATTGGAAATTCTACAAAATTGATGAACTTAAGTTTGTCTGGGAATGGAATCAACGGCAACATTCCAAAGGAGATTGGTAATCTGAGCCAGCTTGCAGTGTTATCCTTGTTTGATAATCAATTAACAGGTTCCATTCCTGCAGCACTGTTTAATATCTCCTCATTAATTATCATATCTCTAGCAAGAAATAGCCTTTCTGGTCCTCTCTTGCTTGATGAAGGGAAGATTTTGTCAAATCTAGAGTTTTTAGGTGTATCTTACAACCAAATTTCTGGTCACATTCCTTCCAACATTTGCCAACTTGCAGATCTGAAAATTTTGTCCATATCTTTCAACAACATAAATGGAGAAATACCCAGAAATATTGGTTGTTTAGCCAATCTCGAGGAGTTCTATATTGGTTATAATCCAACAAGTGGGACTATTCCTGCATCATTGGGCAATATTTCGACTCTGCAAAATCTTAATGGTATGAACAATAGTCTACAGGGGCCAATTCCTCCAGAATTAGGGAAGCTATCCAATTTGAGGCAATTAAGCTTTGATCTAAATCATAATCTTATTGGTCAAATTCCAGATGCTATTTTCAATATATCTTCTTTGGAACTCGTTGGTTTCAGTTTCAACAACCTCTCGGGAAGAATTCCAGCCACTACAGGTCGTCGTCTTCCAAACCTTAGAGGAATTTACTTGTCATACAATCAGCTTGAAGGGGAAATTCCTCCGTATATCACAAATGCTTCCAAGCTTAACGCACTGGCGCTAGATATGAACCTTCTCACCGGCACTATTCCTACAAATTTGGGGAATCTTCGTGAGCTGCGAGGATTATTCCTATTTGGTAATCAACTTAACAATGAACCAAGTGAATATGAGCTACAATTCTTAAATTCATTGGTGTACTGTAGGATGTTGCGATCTCTAGCAGTGGGTTCCAATCTGTTGAATGGCATTCTGCCCAGTACTATTGGGAATCTTTCGTCTACTATTGAAATATTTCATATAGCAGATGCGCACATCAATGGTCTCATCCCCAAAGGTATAGGCAACATGAGCGGACTAACGAAACTAAACTTTCAAGACAACAACTTGATTGGAAGTATTCCTTATGAGGTTGGTAGGCTTAAAAAACTCCAAGGGCTATTTTTAAGTAACAATAAATTACAGGGGCGTATTCTAGATGTAGTATGTGATTTATCTAATTTGGTTGTATTACATTTGCCTGAAAATGAGCTATCTGGGGTGATTCCAGAATGCATAGGAAATCTTAGCATGCTACAACAGCTTGATTTGGCGTCTAACAATTTTTTATCAAAGCTTCCTTTGAGCCTTTGGAAAATGAGTAGTCTTCTCACACTAAACATGTCACGAAGTTCCATACAAGGAGAAGTTCCACCAGATATTGGAGAACTGAAGGCCATTGTAGCAATAGATCTTTCTGGCAACCACTTTTCAGGCATGATACCAAGTAGAATAGGGGACCTCGAGAACATGCTGTATCTTTCCCTATCAAACAACTCCTTTTTGGGCTTAATTCCATTATCCTTTTCGAGCCTGATAAGCTTGGTATTCCTGGATTTGTCTTTAAATGCCTTGTCTGGTAGTATTCCTAAGTCATTGGAAAACCTATCACACCTTGCAAGTATCAATGTTTCATTTAATGATTTAGAAGGTGAAATACCCAGTGGTGGTGTGTTTGCAAATTCTACTTCACAATCTTTCCTAGGGAACAAAGGTCTATGTGGAATGCAAGTACTGGGGGTTTCTGCTTGCACAATCACTAATTCTGGACAACGATCAAGGTTTAAGAAGCTTGTGCTAAAAGTCGTTACTCCGGTGGTTATTTCATCTTTTATAATATTCTTGTTGGCTTCAATTTGGATAATGAAACGACAGAAGAAGAAAGGGAAGCCTAAAGATGTGGAAAAGGTATCGGAGATCAGGACTTATCAATTGGTTTCTTATCTCGAGATTCAACGAGCAACAAATAATTTTGATGGATCAAATTTAATTGGTGTGGGAAGTTCTGGTTCTGTGTACAAAGGCACATTATCTAGTGGAATTGTGGTGGCAATAAAGGTTCTGGATTTACAAAATGAGGAAGCATGCAAAAGGTTTGATACTGAATGTGAAGTGATGAGAAATGTTCGGCACAAAAATCTTGTCCCGGTGATTACTACTTGTTCTAGTGAATACATAAGAGCCTTTGTTCTGCAATATATGTCCAACGGAAGTCTTGATAATTGGTTGTACAAAGAAGATCACCACTTGAACCTTCATCAAAGAGTCACCATAATGCTTGATGTGGCTTTGGCAGTTGAATACCTACATCACGGTCATCACACCCCCATAGTACATTGTGACCTAAAGCCAGCCAACGTTCTTTTGGATGACGAAATGGTGGCATATGTTAGTGATTTTGGCATCTCCAAAATTTTGGCTGTAAGCAAGTCCATGGCTCATACCGAGACATTAGGCACTCTTGGTTATATTGCACCAGGTATACTAGTCTCGTTCTTTGATTTTCTCTTATTAAAATTAAGCCCTTCGAATTCTAGAACTAAATAAACAGCAAGTTCTTGTTAGTACAGAACTATTGTTATATTTGGAATGATTTATTCTATTTATTTTCATTCTTTTAAGAATATGGCTCGGAGGGAATAGTGTCCACTAGTGGTGATGTTTACAGCTATGGAATCATGTTGATGGAGGTTCTGGCGAAAAGAAGGCCAACATATGAAGAGGTATTCAATGAAAATCTTGGATTAAGGGAGTGGATAAAACGAGCATTTTCAGGGACAATGATGGAAGTTGTGGATGCCAATCTTTTTCTTGAGGAAGAACAGGTCAATTCTAAAAGTGAAATTTGCATAGCGTCCATGATACAATTGGCTTTGGACTGCACAAACGAAAGGCCAGAATCAAGGATAGCCATGAAAGATGTAGTCAAGAGGCTTCACAAAATCAAGAACACATTTTTGGCAACATAGAAGTTAGCATCTCTTAAGGTGGTGTGCTTTCTGAGCTGCAAGTTAATATGTTGCTTTTTAGTTACCTGATATCTTTAATATAGTCGTCCGTACTACTTGGAGTCATGTACAGTTCGTAATTTTGAGTGTTGAATTTCCTCATGTTGTAAGTTTCATATTTGAGTGATTTTGAACCAGTTTTACCTCTTTTTAATAGTAATTGTGGTTTGAGTGCTTGAACCAGCATTAAATCAAGACATATTATGAAGGTGTTTAGCTGCTCTGTTTGGCTTTCTGTTTGCAAGCTTGGAAATATGTCTCCCACCTCTTATTGCCTCTAATTCTTATTTTTGATATATTAGTTTATTCCTTTCTATTCAATAATTTAATAAACTTTTTGTTAGTGGAAAAAAATAGTATTTGTGCATTATCTTTTGGGAAGGAATATTTAAATTCTCACATCCAAGTAATCAAGAAATCCCTTCAGCACTTGAGAACAAGGAGTTACTGTCCCAACAATATGAAGATGTTGCATTGGGAAACATATAAGATGAGTCCGGATACTCAAATTTAGAAAATAGAAACAATAGTGCTTGATTCTTTGGGACATATAGAGGAACATCAGTTAGACCCAGATAGAACTTAAACTCAAATTTTTAATTGATCACCCTGTTTTTTTAGTATTTTATCAGTTTTCCATTGGGAAAGGTATTGATTATCCATTGTTTATATGCTGGTTAGGTGAATAAGGCATATTATATGAGTAAAATTGATAACTTAAATTTGGAATTTATTAACTGCAAATAGTCAAGTCAAGAGGTCGAGATATTCCACATCTATAATGTGTTGTATTTAAATTTGGAAAAACTTCTGAAAAGCATTTTTTAAATAGCCAATCCAAGGTTGTGGATACAAGCATATGCGTGAGTAATATGATAATAGCTTGCTTATACTAATTGTATTTAGTTTAATTTTAGTTCCTTCTAGTACGAGATAACACCTTATCTTCTGTTTTGTGGAAATAATCTAAGTTGAGTCAGCTGTTAATCAACTTTCTCATTCTGACCGTAAGTTAATTACTATCATTTGTATATGTTATTTATCCACTATCCTTTTCCATTCCTTACTTTCTTTCTTATTTTTTTCATTCTTGGTGCTCTATATAATGGAGTAAGTTAACTTTGGAAACCAAACAAATCTGTTTCCAAGTGCATATGGAGAAGCACATTTTCTTATTGATTCTTCTCTTTCTAGTTCAATACTACTCAGTTTTTATATCAGCTGCTCCTTCAAATGAGACAGACCAAGAAGCTCTTTTAGCTTTCCAAAATCTTGTTACAAGTCCAAGTCTCTTCCTGGCCAAGAACTGGACTAGCAATACTTCTTTTTGCTCGTGGTTCGGTGTCACGTGCAGTTCAAGAAGGCAAAGGGTTGTAGCCTTGACCCTTCCTAATTTGAAACTTCAAGGCACAATTTCTCCATCTTTGGCTAATTTGTCCTTTCTCAGAGAGCTCAATCTTGGGAACAACTTCTTCCATGGTGGCATTCCTTATGGCCTTGGCAACTTACCTCGCTTGCGAGTGATTGATATTCAAAACAATCAGCTCCAAGGAAGTATTCCAAGAAATCTTTTCCAACACCAGAGAGTTGAAAAAGTTTCTTTGGCTTTCAATGAACTCAATGGTGAAATGTGGAATGGGCCATGGTATGTACCAGAACTCAAAGTCTTGGATCTCATGAACAATAGCCTCACGGGTATGATCCCTCCTACTGTTGGAAACGCCACAAAATTGATGAACCTCAGTTTGTCTGGGAATAAAATCAGCGGCAACATTCCAAAGGAGATTGGTAATCTGAGCCAACTTGCAGTGTTGTCCTTGTACGATAATCAGTTAACAGGTTCCATTCCTGCAACAATGTTTAAAATCTCGTCGCTAATTGCAGCAGCTCTGGGAATCAATAGGCTTTCTGGTCCTCTCTTGCTTGATGAAGGGAATAGTTTGTCAAATCTGGAGGAGTTAAGTATATCTTACAATCTGATTTCCGGTTATATTCCTTCCAACATTTGTCAGCTCACAGAGCTCAGAATTTTGTCCATATCTTTCAACAACATAGCTGGAGAAATACCCAGAAATATTGGATGTTTAGCCAAGCTTGAGATGTTCTTTATTGGATTTAATAAAATAAATGGTGTTATTCCTACTTCATTGGGAAATATTACCGCTCTGCAATATCTTAGTTGTCCAAACAATCACATGGAGGGGCTAATTCCTCCAGAGTTAGGGAAACTATCAAACTTGAGGCTGTTATATTTTCAGGAAAATTATAATCTTACTGGCGAAATCCCAGAGGCTATTTTCAACATATCTTCTTTGGAGACTATTTTTTTCAGTTTCAACAAACTCTCGGGGAGAATTCCAGCCACTACAGGTCTTCATCTTCCGAACCTTCAAGAACTTTTCTTGGCACAAAATCAGCTCGAAGGGGAAATTCCTCCGTACATCACAAATGCTTCCAAGCTTGAGACATTAGAACTATCCGGGAACTATCTCAGAGGCAGTATTCCTACTAATTTGGGAAATCTTCGTGGGTTGAAAAATCTGCTGCTGTGGGGTAATCAACTTGTCAATGAACCAGGTGAACATGAGTTGCGATTCTTCAATTCTTTGGTGGACTGCAGAATGTTGCGATATCTATACGTCGGTTCCAATCCATTGAATGGTGTTCTGCCTGATGCTATTGGAAATCTTTCATCTACTATAGAAAATTTTCATATGTCAGATGCACACATCAACGGCCTCATTCCCACAGGTATAGGCAACATAAGCGGTCTATTAGGCCTAGACTTTGAAGAAAACAACTTGACGGGAAGTATTCCTTCTGAGGTTAGTAAGCTTACACAGCTCCAAGGGTTATTTCTCACTAAAAATAAATTACAAGGGCATATCGTAGAGGCAGTATGTCATTTATCTAATTTGGTTCGATTAACTCTGAATGATAATGAGCTCTTTGGGTTAATTCCAGAATGTATAGGAAATCTTAGCATGCTACAACAACTTTATGTGGATTCTAACAACTTTTCATCAAAGCTTCCTTTGAGCATTTGGAAGATGAGTAGACTTCTCTATCTAAACATATCAGAAAATTCTATAGAGGGAGAAGTTCCACCTGACATTGGAGAACTGAAAGCCATTGTAGAACTAGATTTTTCTAGTAACCACTTTTGGGGCATGATACCAAGCGAATGTGGAGAGCTCCAAAACTTGAAGTCTCTTAATCTATCGAACAATTCATTTTCAGGCCCAATTCCATTATCCTTTGCCAACTTGATAGGCTTGGAATTTTTGGATTTGTCTTTTAATGCCTTGTCAGGCACTATTCCTAAATCATTGGAAAAACTATCACACCTTATAAGTATCAATGTTTCATTCAATGATTTAGAAGGTGAAATACCCAGTGGTGGCGTATTTGCAAATTTCACTTCGCAATCTTTCCTAGGGAACAGTGGTCTATGTGGAATGCAAGTACTGGGGGTTCCTGCTTGCCCTATCACTAATTCTGGACGACAATCAAACTCTAAGAAGCTTCTGCTAAAAGTCGTTATTCCAGTGGTTATTTCATCTTTTCTAATGTTCCTGTTGGCTTCAATTTGGATAGTGAAACGACAGAAGAAAGGGAAGTCTAAAGATGTCGAAAAGGTACCGGAGATCAAAACTCATCAATTAGTTTCCTATCACGAGATTCAGCGAGCAACAAATAATTTTGATGGATCAAATTTAATTGGTGTGGGAAGTTCTGGTTCTGTGTACAAAGGGACATTATCCAGTGGAATTGTGGTGGCAATGAAGGTTCTGGATTTACAAAATGAGGAAGCATGCAAAAGGTTTGATACTGAATGTGAAGTAGTGAGAAATGTTCGGCACAGAAATCTCGTCACGGTTATCACTACTTGCTCTAGCGAACACATAAGAGCCTTCGTTCTGCAATATATGTCCAATGGAAGTCTTGATAATTGGTTGTACAGAGAAGAATGCCACTTGAACCTTCTTCAAAGAGTCACCATAATGCTTGATGTGGCAGTGGCAATTGAATATCTACATCATTTTCATGACACTCCGATAGTTCATTGCGACATAAAGCCAGCCAATGTTCTTTTGGATGAAGATATGGTGGCTCATGTTGGTGATTTTGGCATCTCTAAAATTTTAGCGGTAAGCAAATCCATGGCACACACCGAGACATTGGGCACTCTTGGTTACATTGCACCAGGTATACTTGTCTCTTTCTTTTCTCACTTATCATAAATCCTTTCTCTTTGACTTAGTCTTATCAAAATTAAGTACTTCCGGATTCTCTAAATAAATAAAAAGCAAGTACTTGTTACTACATAATTATTGTTATATATCGGATGAGTAATTCTTTTTCATTTTCGTTCTTTTAAGAATATGGCTCGGAGGGAATAGTGTCCACTAGCGGTGATGTTTACAGCTATGGAATCATGTTGATGGAGGTTCTGGCAAAAAGAAGGCCAGCAGATGAAGAGATATTTAATGAAAATCTTGGCTTAAGGGAGTGGATAAAACGAGCATTTTCAGGGACAATGATGGAAGCTGTGGATGCCAATCTTTTTCTTGAGGAAGAACAGGTCAATTCTAAAAGTGAAATTTGCATAGCGTCCATGATACAATTGGCTTTGGACTGCACAAACGAAAGGCCAGAATCAAGGATAGCCATGAAAGATGTAGTCAAGAGGCTTCACAAAATCAAGAACACATTTTTGGCAACATAGAAGTTAGCATCTCTTAAGGTGGTGTGCTTTCTGAGCTGCAAGTTAATATGCTGCTTTTTGTTTACCTGATTTCTTTAATATTTCTGAGCCGAGGGTCTATTGGGAACTACATCTCTACCTTCACTAGGTAGGGTAAGGCCTGCGTACACACTAACATTCCCAGACCCTACTTGTGGAAATATACTGTGATTGTTGTTGATTTCTTTAATATAGTCGTCCGTACTACTTTGGTGTCATGTACTGTTTGTACTTTTGAGTGTTGAATTCCCTCATGTTGTAAATTTCATATTTGAGTGGTTTTGAACCAGCTTTACCTCTTTTTAATAGTAATTATGGTTTGAATGCTTGAACCAGCATTAAATCGAGAAATATTATGAAGGTGTTTAGCTGCTCTGTTTGGCTTTCTGCTTGCAAGCTTGGAAATATCTTTTCCACCTCTTATCGCCTCTAATACTTATTTTTGATTCATTAGTTTATTCCTTTTTCCTCTCTAACCCTCCGGGTAGGGGTAAGGTCTGCGTTCATTCTACCCTCCCCAGACCCCACTGGTGGGATTATTTTAGGGTTGTTGTTGTTGCTGTAGTTTATTCCTTTTCATTCAATAATTTAATAACCTTTTTTTTAACTCAATGTGTTAGTGGAAAAAATAATATTTGTGCATTATTTTTTGGGAGGGAATATTTAAATTCTCACATCAAAGTAATCAAGAAACCCCTTCAGCATGATTCTTTCTATAGGTAGAACTACTCTGAGTGGTCTAAACTTCCACCCTTATTTCTTTCTTCATATTGTAAAGGGGAGCAAAGCCCGTTTTTTGCTCCCTCTATTGATATAAAAAAGGCACTTCTGCCGTCGTTTTAGTGACTCATAGGGCTTTCCTCTAGCTCAATTTTTTTGGTTTTTGAGAATGGTCGCCATTTTTCCCAGGACCCCAATTATAGGATCTAATCCTCCACGGAAAGTAAGAAATTTCGCATATTTTGATCAATTCAAGGTGAAAAATGGGGTTGCTCCTCGACGACAAGGAGTTACTGTCCCAACAATATGAAGATGTTGCATTGGGGAACATATAAGATGAGTCAGGATACTCAAATTTAGAGAGAAAAAAACAATAGTGCTTGATTCTTTAGGCAGTCACTTTAGCCGCAGAAGTGGAAATGCACTTAGAAAGGACATATAGAGGAACATCAGTTAGACCCAGTGATTCAATATTTTATTCACGTCTGTGCATAGAACTTAAACTCAAATTTTTAATTGATCACCCTATTTTTTAGTATTTTATCAGTTTTCCATTTGGAAAGTTAGGAGGAGGGATAGGTGTGAGGATGTTGCTATATTAAGTTCAGGACAAAAATCTCAACAATCTTCTATTCTCCGTATTATAAATATTATGACAATTCAGATATACAAAGATTTTGGCCTGAGGCAGTGGATAAGACGAGCATTTCCCAGGACAATGATGGAAGTTGTGGATATCAATCTTTTTCAAGAGGAAGAACAGGCCAATTTCCAAAAGAAAAAGAACTTCGGTGCGCTAAGTTCCCGCTATGCGCGGGGTCCGGAGAAGGATTGTATCACAAGGGTCTATTGTACGCGGCATTATCCAGCATTTCTGCAAGAGACTGTTTCCACGGCTTGAACCCGTGACCTCCTAGTCACATGACAACAACTTTACCAGTTACGCTAAAGCTCCCCCTCCCAGCAGAGCTGCAGCCTGCAAGTTAATTTGTTGCTTTTTCTAAACCAAGTTTCTTAATGAAGTTGTCCCTACTACTTGTCCAGTACTTACTGTGTGTACTTGAGATTGTTGTATTCTTTCATGTTGTAATTTCATATCTAAATGGATCTAGATTTTATATTTGACGGGTTTAACTTTAGTATCGTTTTACCATGAATCCACTACACTTTTGAAATTATAGGTTCAAAATTATATTCTTTTTGAAATTTTAGTAATTTTCATATATTTCGTGGGATTTGAGCTGTGAGTTCACTTGTAGCGGTGCATACAATAATTATTATAATATTGGAGTTTTTAAGCATGGGTGCACACACATATATTTAAGTAATTTTAAAGAAATATAACATTACTATACATGATTTAAGAAAAGAAGTATGAGTTCACGTGAACCCATACCCCCCTAAGCTACATACGCCCCAGCTGAGGGTCTTCGGAAATAGCCTCTCTACCTCCACGGGATAAGAATAAGGTATGCATACACACTATCCTCCTCATACCTCACTTGTAAGATTATATTGGGTATGTTATTCTTGCTGTTTTCATGTTGCAGAAGAAGTGGTTCATTAGCTGAACAATAATGAAAGATAGAGACCACTTGACATAGGTTCTTTCGGTTCCGAATTTAGCACGACACCTTTGAATGTTGGAATTATTTATCCAAAGGAAGAGGGATCAATTTCCACTAAATACTTTTTTTTCCTTTCTTTAGTGATGCATTATGTTCTAGAAAATTCTAGATCCGCCTCTGCAGTCTGCGCGACACCTTGATCTCCATATTTCCCAGGATGCTTCTGTAGTAAACTATATTGCCAGATGTTTCTGAAAGACCTCTCTGTTTTCATAGTTTACATGTGCTATAAATCTTGTAGTAAACTATTTGTGTATAAGCAAGTAATTTACCGCACATAATCGCACCAAATCACTTTGTTACTTAATTAACATAAAAAGATCAAACCTGAGAGCAAAGTGGTTGTGCTTATTGCATTCATCTTTTCCTTTACTCTTCAGTATTAGCTCCTTTTTGTTTCCTGAAAACAAAATTAATTAAAATCTTAATAGGTTCTGCTTGTATTTGAAATCCATGAGATCTAAGTGTAAACATTTGTTCAATGTTCCTTTTTAGTTTCCCATCCGGTGTCCGATACCCGCATTGGGGCCCGGCTAAATCCGGATTCGCGCCGAGAAGTTCCACATTGGGAGATAAACGCTCCCTAACAAAAGCAATTCTATAACCAAGGCTCGAACCCGAAACCTCTGGCTTTAAATTTTGATTTGAAATTGATTGCCTGAACATAGCAGAGTAGTCCAGACTCCAGTATATTATTGAGATCTTGAAATGGACTGAGTGGAGAAGAAAAAGGTTCGTGCCATGGGACCAAACAATGTGGCCTAATAGTTAATAGTCGATAAAGCTGGAATCAAGATCGTGGAAGACCATGATCCGGATCCTAACAAAGGAAAAAAAATTTAGTGATTTCTTTTCTTTTGCCTAAATATTAATAAATAAAATTACTTTATCTGCATTGGTCATATATCCATACTTGCAAGGGCGGAGGCAGAAGCATTAGCGGAACCCAATAGATTTTGTTCAAATAGTACATCTATTAAGAAATTCATTAAATATGTAAAAATATTAAATTTTAGAACTCAATCATTAATACTTGAAGTCATCGTTATTAAATGCAAAACTCATAAAGTTGAAATTCTGGCTCCGCCCACTTGAGTTTTTGAACTCAAATATTGATGTAGGTGCTAATTAGAATAACAAGTTTCTCTGCAACAAAATTTTATATGAATGTACTTTGTGTCTTGCTGTTCACATGGGCTATCAAACAGCCAAAATTTTGAATATATCATTCTCACTTGTAGTTAATTTTTAAAATGCTATCCAGCACAAAGCTGAGCTGGATTGAGCTGCAAACAAAGTACAAATAATTGGAAGGATCCAAGAAATTTTTTTCAGTAGTAATTGGAGAATTATTGAAAACATCTAAGAACACCAACATCACCTAAATATCTATTCTAAGAGATCGATCTAAACCAAAAACACTTAACCCATCTTAATTACATTAAAACGGATTATTCCCTATGATTAAACTAAGCATTTCTTCACATTAATTGGAGTGTTGGAGATAGTCTTAATGAAAATGTACATGTCAACCACCTTCCCTGCCGAAGAGAAAAGCGCTATTTTCACTTTTAACCCGGGCCAAAAAGCGCTATATATATATATTCGACTATTATTTTGAAAGCGGCTATACAGTATTATTTTCCCAAAAGAAAAAGGAGAAATACTGTAGCTAAACATGCATCGAGTTGAATATTATAGTCGATAAGAATTTTTAAGCTATAAGTGTTACTAAATAGTCGTAATAGTTTAATTATATTCCCTTATTGCCATCAGAAATTATATAGAGAGAATTGTTTGTTATTGTCGTTAGACTTGGTTGTCTAAATCTTTTACACCATCAACGCATAAACTTAAAGTTGATGTTTTCATTTTTTAAGTTGCCCACCTTCATATATGTGGTATTTGAGAAGGAATCAACCTGCTGCAAAGTATGGATTAAAACCTAGACCCACTTGACATTTAGAACTTAGGTACGCGAACTAAATTATCGTGGGATTATAATTCTTGTATTAATTTATATCACTTGAAATATGGAATAAAATAATCCCACATTTGATGGCATAAGATGTGGATTAAATTTATACCTTGTTTGGTTGGAGGTATAAATTTATCAATAAATTTATACCTCCAACCAAACAAGGTATAAATTTAATCCCACGTTTTATCCTACATCCTACCTAATGCCTCATACCAAACGACCCCTCAAAGAATTAATCAGTGCCAATTCTTTTCTTTTTTTACATTGTGTCAACCCATTCAATGCCCTTTTGTAAGGGTCAAAGGACAGCTTTAGATAACTGCAACTCTGCAAGTCAACCAAGCACAAGTTCACATTCAAAGGCGCTCCAAAATTCTGTATTCCCACATATCTGCATATTGGAGAAGACATCAACGACCCAAACAACAAAACTGGTAGCCAATGAAGCACTTGGGGGTCGTTTGGCAGGATTTATCAGAATAGTGTTGAATAAGGTGTATTAATAATGCATGAATTAGCAATGCAAGCATTAGTTATGCAGAGATTATTTCTTATCCACTATTTGATGTAGTATATTAAAAATTAAAATAAATTGCATAATTTTTAAGAAAATTAATTGTTTACAAAAATGCCCTTCATATTCTTTAGCTTTAAGGGACTTTAAGAACAATTTTGTCTTAAACAATGCTGATGCATGCATTAATAGCCTTGGTATTTGCTAATACCGTGGTTTGCTATGTATTAGTTATACATAGGATAATACCAAATAGGTTGTATAACTAATACTTGCATTAGTAATACATAGATTGAAAAAGTGTACAAAACAGGAGATTAGTAATACCAAAAGCTAATGCATGCATTAGTTTCTCTAATGCATTCTACCAGATGACTTGTGGATTAAACTGTTCAGTTAAGAATCCTAACATTAGGTTTGCAAGTCACGTGAATCGAACTATAAAGTTTGGAAAAGGTGCAAGTGCCAGCTTTAATCATCAAGAAGAACGCTTTTAACATATCAATTCAAGTACTGGCTAGTATCACGTATTATTTTGCCTTTGGCAAAACAAAGTTTCTGAGTGCTGATGCTGGAAACACTTTCATATATTTACTAGAAGATAAAGAGCAGTCTATCAGAGTTTGGTACTAAAAAATCTCTAATACTGTTACCAGCATTAGCATTTGAAGTTTCAAATTTCAAACCCAAAATTCATCAGAGAATCTTGACTGAACCAGACATCTAGCCAATGAGATGTTGCCGCCCCGACAAAAAACTTTATTCAATGAACAAGGCAAGGGCCATGATGGGACTCCTTTTATTAGGTAAAATGACAGCACAATTGTGCACATTATGCACGGAAACATTTTAAAGTGGGGCAGATAGAAACCAGAAATCAACAGCCAGAGATTTGCCAACCAAGAAACAGAGCAAAAAGTTCTTCCCAAGGATTGTTACATAGATCTATCCTACACTAATTGTGAATACTACCAAATAACAAAAGAAAAAGTACAATTTGGACAGATGGGATGTTATTTGGTAGTACTATCTGAGGAGAGTATGTTAATGCAACATAAAGGATGTGTCTCAAGAAAATTCAATCTTGACTTGATACAAAGTCACTAAGCACATATCCATGTGAATACAAGATGGAGTAGGCAATCAAAATGCTGAATTAAAAGGGAGATCAAATCAGCAATTCCCCCATTCCTTAGAGAAAATGGAAATACAAAATGATAATTTGCTCCGTAAAAACAAGAATTCATTTCCACGAAAATAAGAGAGTTTCACCGGAGCATCCAAATACAAGGGAAATACTGCAGAAAAAAATAATCTTTGCTGAAAACAACAAATGGCAAGAAACAGTGCTTTTAGGTATTACAATTCAGGGAATTCAGAACTACACAAACAGCAAATTTCGATCAATGAGCAAAGTCCATAGGATTTCAATCCTAAGCAAAGAGGCTTCACTCACATTACTGCTGCTCCTCTGCTTTTGATGGTTCTTTGATCTCATCAGTTCCATCATCCTGAAGAAGAGAAGCCAACAAGATATGGATTAGCCGAACTATCAAAGAAGAACAAATAAATCAATCTCATAAACAAGAGAACACAATAACTTACCTGCATATCTGAGGTCCACAAAGTGAGGTTATCACGAAGAAGTTGCATAATCAAAGTGCTATCCTTGTAGGACTCCTCTCCCAGGGTGTCAAGCTCCGCAATAGCCTCATCAAATGCCTGTTAAACAGCCGAACAAACCATGAACATCAGTAAATAGATCCAAACATCTTTTTTTCTTTTAGAGAAGTCCTTTGAATGTTCTAAAATAAGAAATACAATAAATTAACTACCTGTTTGGCGAGATTACAAGCACGATCAGGAGAGTTCAATATCTCATAGTAAAACACTGAGAAATTGAGAGCTAGCCCCAATCGGATTGGATGTGTAGGGGCTAATTCACCATTAGCAATATCCTGAAAAGGATAGAAATATGTCAACTTCATGCTTCCACGATATAATACTACATTGTTTAGCACAATAAATTTTTCTCCTTTGATGACAACTTTCAATATATTTTACTCCATGTCCTAATTGACCTCACTCTCTTTCCTTTTTTAGTTTGTCCTAAAAAACTGCACCTTTTTACATTTAAAAGCAATTTAACTTCTCATTTCTACTAATGAGATGATTTATAGCTACAAATACTTATGACATGCTTTCGACCACAAGTTTCAAAGTCTTTCCTTCTTAAACATGTGCCTAGTCAAACAACATCACATAGAATGGAACTTAGGGAGTATAATGTTTAGCATAAGAAATCCTTTCCATTGACTATGTCATTTGATAAATTTCAATTATGGAGTATAAAAATTGTGATTTCTATGCAATTTCTAATTTTGAGACACAGACAACATCGCCATTCTTTTGCAGAACTGAAATTGTATCAGAATTTTCTCCAAAATTAGCAAAATGATACAGAATGAAACCCTAACCTGAGCCGACTTGTAAGCCGAAAGAGTATTCTCGGCGGCTTCTTTTCTCTCAGCTCCGGTTTTGAACTCAGCCAAGTACCTGTAATAATCTCCCTTCATTTTCAAATAGAAAACCTTAGAGTCACCAGTAGCAGCGGTGCCAATGAGTTTTGAATCGAGCAACTTAAGGATACCGTTACAGATCGAAGTCAATTCAGATTCGATCTTAGATCTGTAGGTTTTAATGGAGGCCACGTGATCTTCGTTACCGCGACTCTCCTCTTTCTGCTCAATCGATGAGATTATGCGCCACGACGCTCTCCTCGCTCCGATCACGTTTTTGTACGCGACGGAGAGGAGGTTGCGTTCCTCGACGGTGAGTTCGTCGTCGCCGGCGCCGACGACTTTCTCCATAAATTCTACCATCTCCTCGTAGCGTTCGGCTTGCTCAGCAAGCTTCGCCAGGTACACGTTCTCTTCGCGTGGCGATGCCATTGATGGTCTGTGTCCTAGAAAGAGAAAGGAAGAGTTTTAGAAAGAGAAAGTTGAGAGAATGCGGAAAGAGAGCAGTTTTGGGGGTTCTCCTCCTTCCCATTTTGGTTTTATTCATCTGTAAATGGGGAGATTTTGGCTTCGTGGGCCGGGCTTCCGGTTCGGAGTGCTTCATTTGGGCCTCCTAACAGGACCGAAAGATAAAAGGAAAAATAACACTTTATAGCCGTTGTAAAAATAAGAATAATTAATCAAAATAGTCGCTTATCCAGCCACATAAACTAAAAATAGTCAATGGAGGTATAATATATGCATAATTTATGTATTATATATGTATAATTGTGTATAAATAATGTATAAACTATGTATATGGCTAGAAAGTAAACAATTAATGTGACCGGATATTTATGTAAATAAAAATAATAGCCTAAAAAATATATAAAATTTGTATATTTTATATATATATATATATATACATTCTATATGTTATATACAAAAATTATACTAATTTTATACACTTTTTCGGCTATCATATGTAAATAGTTTCTAGCGCTGGCTAAAAGTGATAATACCCAAAGATAAATTATGAGCCTAAAGCCTTTCTGGTAGTTTTGTTGCAAATACTCCCAATACTGGGGAAAATTATGAAAATACATGGCTAGCCAGTTTTCGGACTGGTAATCGAAAAATAATCAGTAGTTGTAAAGTCATTAAAAAATAGCTATTGTTTCTAGCCGAAACACGAAAAGTTCCAGCATAATATGCTGGATTATGTAGATCCTATGTATAAACTTCTAGCATATTATGTTGGAACTCCAGCACATTATGAAATTCCAACATATTATGCTGAATCTCATATGTAAAAAATTCGAACTCCAGCATATTATGCTTAAATTTTTCAGATTTTTAAGGGTGTTTTTGTTTAAATTTTATCTTTACATGAAAAAATAGTTAAATTTGAATTACTTTTGAAATTGTGGCTATTTTTCAATTACCAGTTGTAAATCTTATTTCTGATTTTTTTTCCCCAAAAAAATTGGACTTATAGCCCTTTTTAGCACCCCTATTTAGAACATATCCACAATTTTCATAGTATTTAAAATTCATCAAATTTGCAATTAGAGATACTTGGTGAGTTCTAATTGGTAGGCCATTGTTTATCAAATGCTTACATCATTCAAAGATGGAGGTACTGTGTTTAGCAAAACGTTTTTCAGTTCTAAATTATGTTCTGTTCGGTGGTGTAGGCACTTATTTTAAGTCATGAGCTTGATAGTTAAGAGTGAAATACTTATAAAAGAACAAAGAAATTAACTAAGATATTTGGGAAAAAACTAAGGAAAATTCGAATTTCAAATCATGGGTATGAACTTTTGAGCTGCCAAATCCTTGCTTCAGACTCGTGGTATGAAGTTTTAAGTTTGAACTGCCATTTCATCGCTTTGGCAGTTTAAACTTCAAGTCCGAGGTCTGAATTTTGATTCTAAGGCGGCTAAACTTTAAATACTTTGTAAATTTTGATTGGAGTATATTTTAATTAAGTAGAAATGATGTCAGATGCCATTTTAAAAGGCTGCTATTTAGGAATTAGTCAGTACGCCATGAATTTTAGTTTTTCAGTTTAATGAATCGTCCTGAACTTAAGATTTTTAGCTTAAAATTTCAGGATAAAACAAGATTGGCTAATCTCTAAATAGCATCCCTGAGAATAGTTATATGGGCACTCGCTCCTTTAATTAAGGAATTTTTACCTCCTATAGTAAAAGTTAACACTTTGTTTATTTTAAATAAATACCATTTAAAAAAATTATATTCTATAGATACCTTTTAATGTTTATAGCAAAATATCTAATTTTGGTTACCTCATACCCCTAAGCCACTAAATACATTATTCAGTTACATTATTTTTCTTTCTCTCTCTACTTTAATACATGTCATTCTCTTCCCCCATTGATGACGCACTTCTCCGGTGAATGTTCTCTGTCCTTTTCACTCATAATAACAAAACCTCTAAGATTCACAAAATCAGAGGAGGATTTGGACGAGGACGAAGAGCAAAACTCGCCCTCTCTGTCCTTTTCCTCATAATAACAAAACCTCTCAGATTCATAACATCAGAGGAGGATTAGGACGAGGAAGAAGAGCAAAACTCGCCAATTCTATGTCGAAATTCGCTGAAACGCGTGATTCGTAAAATCAACAATCAGCGATCCATCTTTCATCGACAAGGCGTTTAAGAAAAACTCAAATCCACTTTTTGTGGTTGAATTTTTGTATATATTTTAATAATTTGTAGAGAAATTAGAGTGTAAGGATCTCAAAATATGGATAGTTTCATCAGTAAAATACAGAATTTGGATGCGTACCCGAAGATCAATGAGGATTTTTACATATATTTCAATGTATTTTCAACGTATCACGTTGTATTTTCATGTATTTCATTATCTTTTTTTTTCCATTGTAATTCAATGTATCTCGCTGTATTCCATGTATTTCATTGTATTCACTGTCTTTTTTTCACTGTATTTCAATGTATCCCGTTGTATTCTATATTTTTCATTGTATTCACTGTCTTGCTATATGCCATGAATGTATTCATATATTTTTTTTAATTAATATAATTTATGTATTCAGATGTATTATATAATTCTCTGAAGGTTGCTATGTTTTTGGGGTATTTTTCGGTTGATAATCTTTTTTATAACTGAAAATACAAAATTTGTGTTATAATTGAGTTTGTTGAGTTATATTAGGAGTCTATTATGTTAATTGATTCACTTTCCATTTAAAAATAGTGTATTCCCCTATTTCACACCGTGAATACAGTCAAATATAATAATCCATCCAGCTGTAATCCCATGTTTCATGTCATGAATACAGTCAAATACACTCGAATACAACAACTGATTAACTGGACTTCCTTAATTTACGCCTATTTTTGCTACTGTATTCATGAATACAGTAGTTTAAATACATCTAATACATCTTATAATAACAGAAAACGTATCTACAATCCGTAATATAGCAAATAATATCTATAGATAGCTAATTACCACTAAAAGATAGTGTTTTATAAAAATCTCTCTTTAATTAACGGTCCTAAAAGCGACTGTTTGTGCACTTAGCCCAAATACTAGGACCAAACTTTAGGCCCACTGTTAAACAAGGCCCAACTTTTTCGGCCTAACTCCGATGAAATTCAGTTGTAAGTCCTCTTTCATGGTCAGAACACAGGTTTACAAATGCCTCTAATCGTAAATTACATTTAGTGGAGGCAATTTGAGACCAAACCTATTTGATCCGTCCAATTCGTTCAAGTTTGGGTTGGTTATTGACACACTCATTTATTGAAGGAATTTTTACCTATAGCAAAGGTTAACACCTTATTTATTTTAAATAAATACAATTTTAAAAAAATATATTCTATAGATACCTTTTAAGGTTTATAGCAAAATATTTAATTTTTGGTTACCTCCTAGCCCTAAGCCACTAAATACGCTAATCAACTACATTATTTTCTTTCTCTCTCTACTTTGATACATCCCATTCTCTTCCCCCATCCCATTAAAATTTTCGATCTCCTCCTCCTTCCACCGAATTTGTGCAAAGCCCACTTCAGAAATTACTGTATGTGTTTTGATTAAAAAAAAAATACCCTGGAAAAAGTGCATAATCGGAATCGATCGCGGAGTAAGTCGGTGGCTGCTTCTTCCTCTTCTCTGTCTAGTTCGCTTGTCATTTCTCCTCCGTCGATATCCTCCATTGTAATAGGAGAATTGTTAGAGTATAGTTGCACTCGTGATGACGTTGAGGACAGAATTGACTGGGTCAGCAGGGGAAACAACCATAGCGAGGCAAGTGGTACTGCTTGAATTGGTACGGATCAAGAAGTTGTCTTGCGGCAGCGTATTTCCATGCCCGCAAACATCAGCGTAATTGTTGGAATTGTAATGGGGACTGTGTAGCAAGTGTCGAATCCGCCAAGGCTTGTTTGTCACTGTCGTTTTCCTTCCCATTCTCCTCCTAAACTCGTTCCTCACTGCTATAAGTTGGCTCCACTAGCCTCGTGAATACCGTCCCTGCCAATTGAAAATTGAGATATGGATGTTGTAGGATGATTTTCTGTTAATATATGTCAATGTATTTTCATGTATTTCATTGTATTCATTGTCTTTTTTTCATTGTAATTCAATGTATCTCGTTGTATTCCATGTATTTCATTGTATTCACTGTCTTTTTTTCTCATTGTATTTCAATGTATCCCGCTGTATTCTATGTATTTCATTGTATTCACTATCTCGCTATATGCCATGAATGTATTCATAAGTTTTTTTAATTAATATAATTTATGTATTCATATGTATTAAATAATTTCTCTGAAGATTGTTATGTTTTGGGGGTATTTTTTGGTTGAGAATCTTTTTTATAACTGAAAATACAAAATTTGTGTATTATAATTGAGTTTGTTGAGTTATATTAGGAGTCTATTATGTTAATTGATTCACTTTCCCTTTTAAAAACAGTGTAATCCCCTATTTCAAAACGTGAATACAATCGAATACAATAATCTGTACAACTGTAATCCCATGTTTCACTCCATGAATACAGTCGAATACACTCGAATACAAGAACTGATTAGCTGGACTTCCCTGATTCACGCCTATTTTTGCTACTGTATTCATGAATACAATAACTTAAATACATCAAATACATCTTATAACCACATAAAAAGGTATCTATAATCCGTAATATAACAAATGGTATTTATAGATGGCTAATTACTAATAAAAGATAGTGATTTATGAAAATTTCTCTTTGTTGAACACATCCTATCTTGACCCAATTCATTTCAGCTCATCTAAAGTTGGGCTAAAAATTAGCCCAATTTGATTCATGAGTAACGTTGCTAAAATATCTTTAAAATATTTTTTTTTAATTTAATATATTATATATGATCATAACAAAAGAAAAAAGTCTTATTTGATAATTAAATATTCGACACCCCTATGATTTCCAATATTAGAGACAGAGTCAGAAATTAAAGTTTATAAATTAGGAATTTGACATCCAATTCATAGCTCATTTTAATTATCGAGTTCACAATTTAATATATAGGATATACGGAAAAGTTATTGGATTCGCGTGATCCTGTAAATTAATACTCTGCCCCTGTTCCATAAAAATATATTAACTTTGTATACTTGAAGCAGTCACAACAAGGAAGAAAAAACCAATCTGTATTTCCGTTTGTGTGAAATATTGCCGTGTTAGATAGGTTGTTTATGTGTTACGTACTTTCAAAATACACAGGGTCTAACATACGATGACTAAAGGTATTGTTTATTCAGAAATTTGAATGTTAGTTGATCTATAGGTTACATGTTCGAGCAGTGAAATCAGTCACTAACGCTTGCATTAGGATAAGTTGTCTACGTCATATTCACTGAGATGCGGGCCTTTCCTGAATCCTGCATAAACTCGAAATGTTATGAACATTGGGCTGTCTTTTTTTTAAGTTAGAAAATGTTAATCTATAGCATTGGATAACGTAACATCTAATTAGTTTAAAAAGAAAATTTGTGAATACTAGAATAGAACTTGTCCAAATAAAGTGAAATGTACGAAGAGGATTCATACAATTGGCTTCAAGTCTTGAACTAACATGGAATTGAGAATTAAATATTGCTGTGTTGCTGTCACGCAACCAAATTACACAGTACTATATTAACTGGTCCCCTTCTTCTTCCTTTTGATGAACAAACACTATAATCGAGCATACTGCCCTACCAAATTAAGGTTCTGCTATATATATATACACTCATGTTTTTGGGACTTTAAAATTGGAACCACTCCATGCATGCATTATTTCCCACTAACTAAACCGGAGAAATATTGTTAAAAATCAGTGGTCCTTAGTTTCTTTGGTTAATGCAAGCTTCCAATACGTAATTTTCCCTCAATAGTCGCGTCTATCTAGTGCACCAGTGCCGGCCTTTTATCTTTTTCTTTTCAAATAGAAATATATATCATTGTTATGAAATAAAAGCAATTTAGTAAAACATGAACAAGAAATAAAGACAATTTAGTAAAACATAAACAAGAAGTAGAGATAGAGAGAAAGGAAGATATTTTCTTCTTAAATTGTGTGTATTTTTTTATCTATTACAAAGCCTTTATATAGACATAAAAAGTGAAGAAAATATGTCATGGAATATGTCATTGAACATAGAAAATATGTCATTGAATATGTCATTAACCATTTGAGAGAAAGATCATGGAGGAAGAGTAGACATCCACCATATTTTGATTTTTATCATAACAATCATAACCTTTTTCTTTTTATCTTTAAATTTAGGCCTCACATTAAACTTTGGCTTTACGCCACACATGTACTTGAGCCTCCCTATTGTGCACATGGAAAAACTTCACCATCATGTATGCTTGTTTACCCTCAAAATCGGAGAACAATTGAATTTATAAGTGCCATGACCCTAAACCCAAACTCGGTCGTGATGACGCCTCTCGTGAAGACAAGGCCAGCAGACACTTCCCATTTCGATTTTTTTTAAAGCAATTAAACAATAAGATTCAAGTCTAAAGCATGATAAATAACCCAAGGTTTAAGCAGTTAATAGCATAATTCGCGAAAAATAACCCAACACAGCCCGATACCGGGGTGTCACTAGTCATGAGCATCTAAACAATCCGAAATACTCCAAATCAAACTACAGAGCTTAATACAGAAACTAAGAACATGAATAAATAAGATAGGGAAGAACTCCGGGTTGTGAACGCCGATAACTACCTAGAGACTCCTCGGATCCCCCTGAGCTGAAAATGATTAGTAGTACTCAGGAGCGGGACCAGATATGCTTGAATCTGCACACAGGGTGCAGGGAGTAAAGTGAGTAATCCAACTCAGTGAGTAATAATCATAAATAAAGACTGAAAGAAAGAAATCACGTAAGGCACAAGACATGCTATAATGAAGCAGTAAAACCCTTAAAAACAGTAAACTAGTGAAAGATAGGTAAAAATCCTTTAACTCAATCCTGATATTACGACCCAAGCGCAATATTAAGTCATCTCGTGGCATCATCACTAGGCTCTCGGCCTCATATCAATTAAGCCACCTCGTGGCATACATAACTCAGGCCCTCTGCCTCATAATCAATATCAAATGTTTCCTCACAACATAGGCCCTTGGCCTTACTTAGTCAAAATCCTCACAAGACACTCGGGCAATAGTAAAACATGATTCTCAGCCCAAAATATCATTTAAAAGATCATTTAAGTATTAAAACAGAGTAAACATGGCTGAGTACGAAAACAGTGAAATATATCAGGACTGAGTTCAAATATAAAGTCAAAATAGTGAGGAAATATTAATAAAAGCCCCCGAAGGGTTCAAATAGTTGGCACGAAGGCCAAATACGGCATTCAACCCAAATAATGATGATAGCAAATGGATTTCAGTCAAATGCGCGGTAAAATAGTCATTCGGGACGGACTAAGTCACAATCCCCAACAGTGCACGACCCCACGCTCGTCATCAAGCATGTGTGTGACCTCAATGTAGCGCAATGATGTGAAAGTCCAGGGTTTCATACCCTCAAAACATCATTTACAATCATTACTCACCTCGAACCGGTCAAATCTCTAGCTCGCGACGCCTTTGACCCTCGAATCGGCCTCCACTCGCGTCGAATCTATCCAAAATAAGAACGAGGACGTCAAAATAGGCTAAGGAGACGAAGCCCAAGCGAAAACAATCAGTATACAACACAAATTCTGAAATTACCAAAACCCGACCCCCAGGTCCACGTCTCGGAATTCGATAATTTTTTGCATCAATAGATTCCTTGTCTTCCCACGAGTTTATACATATCAAAAGTTCTGAAATCCGACCTCAAATGGTCCTTCAAATCCTCAAGCAAAGGTCTAAGTTTCCAAGCCCTAGTTCTTCAATTTTTGGCTTAATTTCCATGATTATTTAAGTGCAATTCACATTAGAATCGAGTTTTAAGTCCAAGAATCTTACCTCCAAGTGATTCCCTTTGAATCCCTCTTCAATCCCCTTCAAATAGCTCCAAAAACGACCAACAATGGAAGAAATAAACCCCACATTCGCGGACAAGACAACCTTTTAAACCTTCTGCCTAGACCTGAAATCCTTCTTCGCGAACGCGGTCAAAGCCTCGCGTTCGCGAAGCACAAACTAACTTTGACCAATTTTTCCTCTTTTGCGATCGCGATCTCCCATTGCGAACGCGATGCTTTGCTCAGACCAACCTTCGCGATCGCATTCCGCCTCTCGCGAACGCGATGAATAAAAATCCACTGAAGCTTAGCTGCCCATTTTCTTCTATGCGAACGCGATAACACCCCGCGAACGCGATGCACAACCACTTAGCCCTTCGCGAACGCGAAGGCTTAAATTCCACCTTCCTCAACTGACTCTTCGCAAACACGAGGGTCCACTCACGAACGCGGAGAGTAAAATACTTGCAACAGCTGAAACCAAAATCTGCAACTCCAAACATCAAGAAATGATCCGGTTGACCACCCGAAACTCCCCCGAGGCCCTCGGGACCTCAACCAAAGGCACCAACATATCCCAAAACCTTATTCAAACTTGTACAAATATTCAAAACACCTCAAACAACATCAAATCAACCAAAACACATCTGATTCAAGCCTAAGTTTCCAAAATCTTCCGAATTCCGCTTTTGATCAAAAACCCAACCAAACCACGCCCGAATGACCTGAAATTTTGCACACATATTCAAAATGACACAACAGAACTACTGCAACTCTCGGAATTCCATTCCGACCTCTATATTAAAATCTCACCTACCAATCGAAAATCGCCAAAAATCCACTTTCGCCAATTCAAGCCTAAATCTACTCCGGACCTCCAAAACTCATTCTGATCAGGCTCCTAAGTCCCAAATCACCTCCCGAAGCTAACTGAACCATCGGAACTCACATCCGAGCCCTCTAACACATAAGTCAACATTCGGTTGAATTTTCCCACTTAACCTTTCTCAAAAGAGACTAAGTATATCAAACCTTACCAATTTCTTTTCGAACCCTAACCAATCAACCCGATCGCATATAGAACCATTATACAAAGCAATAAGAAGCATAAATGGGGAAAACGGAGCGATAACTCATGAGACGACTGTCCGAGTCGTCACATCCTCCCCAACTTAAACAAACGTTTGTCCTCGAACAAGTCTGTGAGCACGTGATTTTTGCCCTATGTGAATTACTCCCGTAAATTCAAGAAAAATAAATTTTTCCCATTATTGGAAATTTTGTAAATTTTTGTAGCATTTTGTTAATTGTTTGCATTTGTCTGTGCATGTTTAATTTTGCTTAATTCATGAAAATACAAAAATACATTGCATTTGCATTTAGGACTTAATTTTACATTTTAGATTAATTAGTAAATTAATATGTTTGACAAAAATAGAAAAATCACAAAAAATAACTCATTTTTGTATTTTTTTATTTTTAGCTTTGAATTTTGTAGTTTTCTTTTAATTTGGTAATTAATTAGTTGTTGTAAATATTATTTTGAGTAATTAATCTAATTTGGTAGGATAATTTGATTTTTATTTTTAATTTGAAAAGAAAAAGAATTTTGAAATTGAAAGAAAAAGAAAAGGAAATGAGAGATCTGATTTTTTGGACCATTCTAATTATTTTCCCCAGGCCCAAACGATTTGTTGCCAATTACCCGCTCAAAATAGGCCCAAACCCGTGTCCCATATCTTGTCTGCTCCCTTATCTAGCCAAATGACTTCGTTTTGGATCCCACAATCCAAGTCGTTGTTCTCACTTGATCAAACGGTCGAGAACTGGGGCCCCTTTTAATATATAACTGTTCGAATAATTGACCCCCCTCTAACTCATCTCTCTCATTCCCTTTCATCTTCCGAGACCATCCCCAAACCCTAATGCGCCGCCCCAATTCTTCACCATCTCCCGCCGGCGGCGCCACTCCCAATCCGTCCCAAATCAACACCACAACACCCACATGACCTCCTCCTTCCCAATCCCTAACTAACTTCCCTCGAATCCCTCCATAATTGTTCGAATCTTCAATCTCAAAACTGACCAAACCCTAAAATCTCAACACTCCCAAATCGTCACAATGTCAATGAAGATTTGTCACACCTCCTTTTTCCGCCCCCGCGAGGGTACACGGGAGTTTTTTCCAATTAAAGGGCAGTCGAAACGGGATTTGTTTATTTATTTTAGAGTCGCCACTTGGGAGATTTAGGGTGTCCCAAGTCACCAGTTTAATCCCGAATCGAGGAAAAAAATGACTCTGTATTACAGTCCGCGAACCAGAAATCCGGATAAGGAATTCTGTTGACCCGGGAGAAGGTGTTAGGCATTCCCGAGTTCCGTGGTTCTAGCACGGTCGCTCAACTATTATATTCGGCTTGACTATCTGATATAATACGTATTATAAACTTATGTGCAAATTTAACTTTTAAAAAAAATCGCTTTTATCATTATTTATTTTATACAAAATTGCAACGTCGTGAAAACGCATCTCGAGCCACGCCACAACCAGTGCACGCGTGATTTGTTGACGCATTTTGACTTCGTCAAGATCGTGATTTGGGTTACATAAATGTACACCCGTATTCAAGAAAATAACCTTATTAAATATGCGCCAAAATACTACGCGTTATGATATTATTAGGTAAGACCGTGAATTTTACTAAATCGCCCATCTTGAAATCTAGGTATTTTCTTATATAAAAATAAATAAATAAATAAGATTGGAGGACTGCAATTTTTTGTATTATTTATTTGTTTATTTGTTAGCGAGATCCTCCCTTATTTTATGAATACCCTTTAATGACTACATCTTTATTATTACTAAGTTTGTCCATAATTATGAAGTCAATCTCTACATACTTAAAAATAACATATTAATTACTAATTCAAAACAAATATTAATGGAAGGTAATACTACTAAAATGATAATTACGAACAACATGGAATTGCCCAAAAAGTAAAAAAAAAATAATTATCCCATAGTTGGATTAAAACATATTGTTAGTATGACTTAAGCTTATTGAAATTAATTATTTATAAATACTGAAAATAAAAAAAAAAACTTGATTACTAAACCATATTTCTTAAAGTTAAACAATTTAAACTTAACTAACCTTGTTTTAATTCACATCATGTCCTAATACTTGATTCGCAAACTAATTCATGTTTTAACTGAAATTAACTACATGATTCCGATTAACTTAATGTTGACAAAAAACCTTATGAATAAGGAATTAATCAATTTTTGCCAAACTGATTCAATAACGCCATTTTTTACGTTATTTCTTCTATTTTGATTATTAAACAGTTTTAATTAGTAATCCATCTTGAATATATTTCCTAATAATCCGGTTAAGGCGTTATTTAATATATCGCTATAATATGTCTAATTATGCCAAATGACAGTGATTGACAGAATAATAATACATGAATAATCTAAATACAATACAAAAAAAATTAAAACTAAATTAAAAATTTAACATTCCGTTCTTCATTTCAGCTTACAAAATGCCAAAATTACAGTTGTGTACCTGGTATTGCCAATATAAGAAGAAGAAAGTCAGCCACGCAGTAATAACAATACAGCACAACAACAAAAGTCCAATAACAATAACAACCCAGGAACAGAGTTTGCAAACCGGTGGAGTATTAATCCCAAAACAAAAGCTTCAAGCTTTGATGAAAAACAATTAATTCTGATTTCAAACAATGAAAGAAAGCAAAAGATTTTTTTTTTGGTTTTTTTTTGAAAGTTTAAATATTTTTTCGGAATTTTCTCTCTCTTAAATGTTCAGCCTTTTTTTTCTCTCTCTTATTTTCTTTCTGTTCAGATTCGTTCTTTCTCTTCTGTATTCTCTCGTCTCTGTCTCCTTATTCTGATTTCAAGACTTCTTATATATAACCCATCCCATAAATCTTTCAATTAATTAAAATCAATACTTTTTCTCTACCCAACCCATTATCTTCCCACTCATCTCCATTACATTAAATAAACATATCACACCACCCCATTATATTTTGTCCCCCATGCCTAACATAAAATAATACAAGATTCCCCACTAAATTTTGTCTTGTCCCCCCTTTATATTAAATAACCTTATCACAAACCACCCCATTTCATTTTGTCCCCCATGCTTCATATAAACAATTACAAAATGTACAATTCCTAAACTACCCCTCCAACCCTATTGCAAATTACTATTTTACCCCCGAAAGTACTATAAATTACCAAACTACCCATCAACTATAACACATCAATTAATCAAACTTAACCAAAATATAGACAATATGATTAATTTCTAACAATGTTCAAACAACAAATTTCATGAACATGATTTCTTCAACATTTCAACAACAAATCACATGAACATGATTTCTTCAACATTTCAACAACAAATCACATGAACACAAATTGAACAACAAAGAACAACTAAAATTTGATTGAACAATATTTTAGCAACAAACAATCCTATTTTCGGATTCAACAACAACAACAAACAAGTATATTTAGATTTCTAAATTCAATAATATTGAACTTAAAATCAACTACTCTAAAAACATTACAACAAACAATTCCTATATTAAACTTAAACAAGATTATGAGACAAATTCAAGAAATAATCATAAATGATAAACAAGAAATCAAACTATACAAAATTCGGATTCAAGATCATCCAAACAAAGTATGAACATGAATGAATCTATTTTAACACAACAAACATGACGGATTAAAACGATTAAATCAATATATTTCCTTTAACACAACTAAATTCTTTTTAGACAAATAACAAGATCGACGAATAAACAATTATGAACTTAAGCTTGAACTTAACAATATTAACAATTTTTGGAAAATACATAAAATACATAAAACAAATTGAGGAAACAATTAATTAAACTTCAATTTGTATCTAACTAACATTAAACTAACAACATTTACCTAAACAATAAAACAAGCATGAAAAAAACATGAAAAATTCACCAAATAATGAACAAACTAGAAAATTATTTCAACGAAGAACAAACCAAACAAGAATTGAATCATTTATCGATTTTGGATCCGAAAAATACCAAACAAAAATATGGACGATAAATGAGATTCAAAAACCAACTAACCGGAAATGAAACGACGAACAACGACCAACCAACGACGAACTCGGACAGTGATCGACGACATCAACCAAAACTCATCCATGTACGCGAATTCGACTGGACTGAAGCAGTAGCATCCGCTACTGCTGGACATCGACGCTTGAACTGAATGACGAAGATGAAGCAGAAGCAGCTGACGATGAAGAGAAATGGATGCAGCAGCAGCTTAATGAAGAAGCCATAGTCATCGAGGTTCGCGAACTCGACTGGACCGAAGCAGTAGCATCCGCTACTGCTGGACATCGGAGCTTGAAATGGACGCAGCAGCTTGGACGCGAGGAGGAGCAGCGGCGACGGTGTGGTTTGGACGATGAAGCAGCGGGCAGTCCATGGTCGAGCTTGAGCTCGTCAATGGAGAAACAACGCTAGGGCGATGGACTATCGTGATGGTTGTGTCGTTTGGTTGTGTATGTGTGTGTGAGTGTGACGACGTGAGGGGGTGTTCGTGGGGGAGGGTGGTCGACGTTGCAGGCTGGGGTTTGTGGGGGGGGCAGCCATGGATGGGGTGTTTTGGAGTTTTGAGGAAGAAGAAGGAAAATGAGGGGGGGTGGCGGATGACTTAGTAGTTTTAGGGTTTTTTTTTTTTTTTTTTTTGTTTTATTTTGTTTGTAAAATAATAGGGGTGTTGGGTTATGGTACCATATCGGGTGGGCATGGATGTTCTTAATGATACGACATTTCAGTCTTTTCATTTCAAGCATTGAAGTTGGGAGCCCGCCCAGATAACAGAGGCATACATTTCAGTCTTTTCATTTCAAGTGTTGAAGTTGGGAGCCCGCCCAGATAATAGAGGCATACATTTCAGTCTTTTCATTTCAAGTGTTGAAGTTGGGAGCCCGCCCAGATAACAGAGGCATACATTTCAGTCTTTTCATTTCAAGTGTTGAAGTTGGGAGCCCGCCCAGATAACAGAGGCATACATTTCAGTCTTTACATTTCAAGCGTTGAAGTTGGGAGCCCGCCCAGATAACAGAGGCATACATTTCAGTCTTTATATTTCAAGCGTTGAAGTTGGGAGCCCGCCCAGATAACAGAGGCATACATTTCAGTCTTTATATTTCAAGCGTTGAAGTTGGGAGCCCGCCCAGATAACAGAGGCATACATTTCAGTCTTTAATTTTCAAGTGTTGAAGTTGGGAGCCCGCCCATATAACAGAGGATTACATACAGTCTTTAATTTCAAATATTAAAGTTGGGAGCCCGCCCATAGAACAGAGGCATACATTTCAAGATCAAGTTAGAGGACAATAAAACAGAGGGTTACAATAGGAATCCCCAGCAGGAAACAACAAAACTCCCCGGCACCGGGAAACAGAAGGTTGCAACAAGAGGCCACAGTACAAACTCAAGTACATGTGTCAAAAGAAGAAAAGCACCGGAAGAAATGCAAGCAGACAAGGAAGCAAGGCAACAAAAACAAATTGTACTCTAGCCTAGCTTCTTGTTTTCTTTTAAGCATGGTGTAACAAGGAGATCGGTAAGCAGTGGTAATAGCATGCAACAACAGTAACATTGCAGTCCCACGGTAGTCCCAGCTACCAAAACTTCCCGAACTACATTGACCTGATTCCTGTTTAGCCCAGGATATGTAGGAAACCTTTGAAGCAAAGGTTCGGTCAAATCTTTTTCAAAAAAAAAATGCTTCACACGGAGTAACTCGGATGGGCAAAAATCGCTCGCTTTATCTTTGCACGAAAACCCTTCGTGTCTTCGGGCAAAGAGAGGCAGCTGTAAGCATGCGATTTTTGCCCTATATGAGAATTACTCCCAAAAATTCAAAAATAAAATGATTTTTCTTTGGTGTGCAATTTTGTGATATTTTGAATAATTATTTGTATTTGTCTGTGCGTGTTTATTTGCTAAATTAATAAAAATACAAAAATATGTCGCATTTCGCATGTAGGATTTAAATCTACAATTGTTAGTAATTAAATTTGTTTTACAAAAATTAAAATTACAAAAATAGGCATCGTTTGCATTTTTAGCATTTAATGTCCAAATATACAATTTTATGCTTAATTATTACTTAATTGTGCGTTAATTGTTATTGGGAGTTAATTTGCGCTTTTATAACTTAATTTAATTCTTAATAATAGTTTAAGTATTTTTATAATTTAGTTTTAGAGAAATAAAAGAAGAAAGAGAGCGAAAATATAAAGAAAGTCGGAATTGGGCCTCTTCTTTGATTTCAAGCCATAGGCCCAAAAAATGGCCCAATCTTCCCTACAACCCAGTCCATTTCGAACTGGGTCGACCCAGTCCATAACCCAACACCCCTATTATTTTACAAACAAAAAAAAACAAAAAAAAAAGAGAGGGCCTGATAAGGGAAAACTGAAGATGTGTGGGAAGTGGTAGGCTCCTGAACTTGAGCCAAAGGTGGGATGTAAGATGGGTTGGCAGGATATAGTGGTGCTGGGTGTCCCTGCAACCATGCCTGATGCATTTCAGCCATTTGTGCTTTTAATTTCCTCATCTCTTCTTTCATAGCACCCACATCTGTTACCTCAACCTCATTCGAAGGGTCTACGATGCTGATTTCCGAATCCTGCCCTGCCATTTTTACTTGATCTTTCGACCGGGTGTTGTATGGATGAGTTGCCAGAATTGCCAATCAATTAACCACCTGCCTGATATCACACATTTAGACAACCACTTTGTTAGCGATTAGGTCTTAACAGATTTAACAACCACACGTTGGCATGAATGCACTTATACAGTTATTCCTTTCTATTATGCGTTTTCCCGATTGCATGCGTCATCCCGGCATTTCATTCCTTGTTTCATTTTTCTTCTCCTCGCCTTATCCCTCTCTTGTGCTTTTTCTTTTCTCTCTCTTGTTTTTCCGCTCTTTTCTTTCTTTCTATTTTTCTTGGTTTTCCTTATATTTTCCTTTTCATTCTTTTTGTTTTCTTTTCGGTTATGGTCGAATCTTATGGAGATTGCCTACGTATCGTGACCCCGCACGAATCAAACCAAGCGTAGTTCATGAAGATAAATGTAAAAATAAGGGTGGAAATAAAATGCTCAACTTTCATTAATAAACAGACTCTTACAAACTCGACATCTTTTGTTTTGGAAAGAAACTAACAAACGCAATCTGAAAGCAAACAAAAACTCTAAGCTTGCAAACATACTCAATCCAGAAAGATAACGGACGTACAAAAGACTGACTCGAAATGGTTGACACTCACAGACACGGACTATGCATATTCTAGTGCTTCAAACTTAGGTATCCGCGGGGCGTCGTTCGGCCTCGCCGCGGGTCTGGGATCCAAATCCCTTTCAAGCTGCTCTAACTCATTCATGGTTCGCTTCACATAGATCATCACTGCTGAGATAAAAGTAGTACGGTTCATGTATTCACAAACCTGGCATCTCCTGACAATAGCATGAGCAATGGCTCTAATCCTGTATTTTGTTTGCTTCTTTTCTATGAGCAAGCGTCTTATCTGATCGCTGCACATCTTTAAAGCTCGGGAGTCTTGCAAGTGCTGGTTTTGCAGCTGTTGCACTTCTACCTCCATTTGAGCTAACAAGTTGTAACAATGTCCGCTTTCAGTTTCAAAGTCTCTAGCCCCGGCCGATGGTATACATGGGATGATTTGGCCCAGGCATTCATTGGCCATTTCCAATATAACCTCGAGATAGTCCCTGATCGTCTGTCATTGTTGAAACTAGAAAAGAAGCCTGGGGAAAGTTTTAGAGAGTTTGGTTTCCGCTGGAGGGAACAAGCTGCAAGGGTTGATCCTCCCATGCGGGAGAGTGAGATGGTAGATTACTTCTTGCAAACATTGGAACCTACCTATTTTGGTCATCTAGTGACATCTGTCGGGAAGTCGTTTAATGAAGTGGTAAAGATGGGAGCCATGATTGAAGAAGGATTGAAATCTAACAAGATCTTGAGCTACTCGGCGTTGAAAGCAACCACCCAGGCCATCCAAAGCGGTACTGGTGGTGTGTTGGGGAAGAAGAAGAAAGAAGAAGTTGCTACAGTTGAAGCTAATGTTTGGTCCAGGCACAATAACCGTCCACTCTACTACAACCAACCCAGACCCCACCACCCAAACTATCAATATACCCCATATGGTCCACCGCAACACTATTATCCACCACCAGAACCACACTTTTCTATTCACCACGCCCAGACCTACACTCAACCCCCAGTGCACTCGCAATGGCGTACACCAAGTCCCCAAAATACACAGCCACACCCACAAAACACCTATCCACCTCCCAGGGCTAACAGACCAGGAACCAGCTTCCGCCCAAACCAAGCTTTTAGAAATGAGAAGGCCCCAAACAAAAAAACATTTACTCCGCTGGGAGAATCTTACACTTCTCTTTTCCACAGATTGAAACAGTTGGGGATGCTGACCCCAGTTGAATCCAAAGCACCAAATCCTCTTCCCAGAAACCTGGACCACTCTGTTAGCTGCGAGTATTGCTCAGGGATGCCGGGGCACGATACTGAAAAATGTTGGAAGTTGAAAAACGCAATCCAAGAGCTCATTGATAATCGTCGTATTGAGGTACAGGCTCCAGAGGCCCCGAACATCAATCAAAATCCGTTACCAGCGCATTATGAGGCCAACATGATCGAACTGATACATAAGGGGGCAGAGCCTAAGAAACCTTCGCAGGTGGTTATGGTGATTCGTTCTACGGAAACCAAAGAAAAGACAGTGAGTGTTATTCCAGGGTTTGTAATCCAGTTGTTATGTTCCGTCCGTTTGGATGAGTTAAAACCTTGTTGTCTTTACGTTTAATGAAATGCAATTTTCTTCGTCCCTAATTCTCTTTCCATTTTCTTTTCTTTTCTTTGTACAGTTCTTTTTATGCTGATATCAATGACATGACATGCATGAGGAATCTTCGGCCCAGTTTTAAAAGCCAATCTAGTTCAGAAGTAATAATACAAGAGATCGAGTGTGATGATGGGGTGGATTGTAATAATGATGAAGCTTATGAGGAAATTAGTAAAGAATTAAGTCACTTTGAAGAAAAACCCAAACCTAACCTAAATGACACAGAAGCAGTTAATCTAGGGGACCAAGACAATGTACGGGAAACTAAAATAAGTGTTCATTTGGAGCCACAACTCAAGGAGGAGATAATTAAAGTATTGCATGAGTACAAAGACGTTTTTGCATGGTCATATGATGATATGCCGGGTCTAAGCACCGATTTGGTGGTTCATAAATTGCCCACTGATCCAGCACTCCTCCCTGTCAAGCAGAAGTTGAGAAAGTTCAAAACAGACATAAGTGTGAAGATCAAAGAAGAGATCACCAAGCAGTTTGAGGCAAGGGTCATTCAGGTTACACGGTACCCCACTTGGTTAGCCAATGTCGTGCCTGTGCCAAAGAAAGATGGCAAGACCAGGGTGTGCGTCGATTATCGAGACCTTAACAAAGCAAGCCCAAAAGATAATTTCCCACTGCCCAACATCCATATACTGATCGACAATTGTGCCAAACATGATATTGGCTCTTTTGATCCATTGCAGATTCAAGTCCATGATCAACATGCTTACTGTAATGTGATAGAAGAGGAAATCGATGGAGAGCCGTGGTTCCATGATATCAAAGAGTACATCAAAGCGGGAGTATATCCAACGCAGGCCACCAGTGATCAGAAAAGAACAATTCGACGGTTGGCAAGTGGGTTTTTCCTTAGTGGGGGAGTACTGTACAAAAGAACGCCAGAGCTCGGTTTGTTGAGATGTATAGATGCACGGCAAGCCACAACTATGATGACTGAAGTGCATTCCGGAGTTTGCGGACCGCATATGAATGGGTATGTTCTAGCAAAGAAGATTCTCCGAGCAGGTTATTATTGGCTCACGATGGGCTCACTGGATGATCTATGTAGTGGAGCTGGGGGAGGTGCCACAAAGACGGGAACCATGGGTGGTAGAGGGTTTTGTTTGGAGGGTGGAGCTGGGGGAGCGTATGACGTGGTACGATAACCCTGGGCCTGATAAGGGAAAGCTGAAGATGTGTGGGAAGTGGTAGGCTCCTGAACTTGAGCCAAGGGTGGGATGTAAGATAGGTTGGCAGGATATAGTGGTGCTGGGTGTCCCGGCGACCATGCCTGATGCATTTCAGCCATTTGTGCTTTTAATTTCCTCATCTCTTCTTTCATAGCACCCACATCTGTTACCTCAACCTCATTCGAAGGGTCTACGATGCTGATTTCCGAATCCTGCCCTGTCATTTTTACTTGATCTTTCGACCGGGTGTTGTATGGATGAGTTGCCAGAATCTAGCTGATGCGACTTCCCAGGTAGTCTCTATATGAGAATTACTCCCAAAAATTCAAAAATAAAATGATTTTTCTTTGGTGTGCAATTTTGTGATATTTTGAATAATTATTTGTATTTGTCTGTGCGTGTTTATTTGCTAAATTAATAAAAATACAAAAATATGTCGCATTTTGCATGTAGGATTTAATTCTACAATTGTTAGTAATTAAATTTGTTTTACAAAAATTAAAATTACAAAAATAGGCATCGTTTGCATTTTTAGCATTTAATGTCCAAATATACAATTTTATGCTTAATTATTACTTAATTGTGCGTTAATTGTTATTGGGAGTTAATTTGCGCTTTTATAACTTAATTTAATTCTTAATAATAGTTTAAGTATTTTTATAATTTAGTTTTAGAGAAATAAAAGAAGAAAAAGAGCGAAAATATAAAGAAAGTCGGAATTGAGACTCTTCTTCGATTTCAAGCCATAGCCCCAAAAAATGGCCCAATCTTCCCTACAACCCAGTCCATTTCGAACTGGGTCGACCCAGTCCATAACCCAACACCCCTATTATTTTACAAACAAAATAAAACAAAAAAAGAAGAAGAAAAAACCCTAAAACTACTAAGTCATCCGCCACCCCCCCTCATTTTCCTTCTTCTTCCTCAAAACTCCAAAACACCCCATCCATGGCTGCCCCCCCACAAACCCCAGCCTGCAACATCGACCACCCTCCCCCACGAACACCCCCTCACGTTGTCACACTCACACACACATACACAACCAAACGACACAACCACCACGATAGTCCATCGCCCCAGCGTTGTTTCTCCATTGACGAGCTCAAACTCGACCATGGACTGCCCGCTGCTTCATCGTCCAAACCACACCGTCGCCGCTGCTCCTCCTCGCGTCTGAGCTGCTGCTGCGTCCATTTCAAGCTCCGATGTCCAACAGTAGCGGATGCTACTGCTTCAGTCCAGTCGAGTTCGCGAACCTCGATGACTATGGCTTCTTCATTAAGCTGCTGTTGCGTCCATTTCTCTTCATCGTCAGCTGCTTCTGCTTCATCTTCATCATTCAGTTCAAGCGCCGATGTCCAGCAGTAGCGGATGCTACTGCTTCAGTCCAGTCGAGATCGCGTACATGGATGAGTTTTGGTCGATGTCGTCGATCACTGTCCGAGTTCGTCGTTGGTTGGTCGTTGTTCGTCGTTTCATTTCCGGTTAGTTGGTTTTTGAATCTCATTTATCGTCCATATTTTTGTTTGGTATTTTTCGGATCCAAAATCGATAAATGATTCAATTCTTGTTTGGTTTGTTCTTCGTTGAAATAATTTTCTAGTTTGTTCATTATTTGGTGAATTTTTCATGTTTATTTCATGTTTGTTTTATTGTTTAGGTAAATGTTGTTAGTTTAATGTTAGTTAGATACAAATTGAAGTTTAATTAATTGTTTCCTCAATTTGTTTTATGTATTTTATGTATTTTCCAAAAATGGTCAATATTGTTAAAGTTCAAGTTTAAATTCATAATTGTTTCTTCTTAGGTTTTGTTTTGTTATTTGCCTAAAAGAATTTAGTTGTGATAGGGAAGTATGTTGGTTTAATCATTTGAATCCGTCATGTTGTTTTTGTTCAAAATAAATTTAATTCATGTCCATACTTTGTTTAATTGTTCTTGAATCCGAATTTTGTATAGTTTGATTTCTTGTTTATCCTTTATGATTATTTCTTGAATTTGTCTCATAATCTTGTTTAAGTTTAATATAGGAATTGTTTGTTGTAATGTTTTTAGAGTAGTTGATTTTAAGTTCAATATTATTGAATTTAGAAATCTAAATATACTTGTTTGTTGTTGTTGTTGAATCCGAAAATAGGATTGTTTGTTGCTAAAATATTGTTCAATCAAATTTTAGTTGTTCTTTGTTGTTCAATTTGTGTTCATGTGATTTGTTGTTGAAATGTTGAAGAAATCATGTTCATGTGATTTGTTGTTGAAATGTTGAAGAAATCATGTTCATGAAATTTGTTGTTTGAACATTGTTAAAAATTAATCATATTGTCTATATTTTGGTTAAGTTTGATTAATTGATGTGTTATAGCTGATGGGTAGTTTGGTAATTTATAGTACTTTCGGGGGTAAAATAGTAATTTGCAATAGGGTCGGAGGGGTAGTTTAGGAATTGTACATTTTGTAATTGTTTATATGAAGCATGGGGGACAAAATGAAATGGGGTGGTTTGTGATATGGTTATTTAATATAAAGGGGGGACAAGACAAAATTTAGTGGGGGAATCTTGTATTATTTTATGTTAGGCATGGGGGACAAAATATAATGGGGTGGTGTAATATGTTTATTTAATGTAATGGGGATGAGTGGGAAGATAATGGGTTGGGTAGAGAAAAAGTATTGATTTTAATTAATTGAAAGATTTATGGGATGAGTTATATATAAGAAGTCTTGAAATCAGAATAAGGAGACAAAGACGAGAGAATACAGAAGAGAAAGAACGAATCTGAACAGAAAGAAAATAAGAGAGAGAAAAAAAAGGTTGAACATTTAAGAGAGAGAAAATTCCGAAAAAATATTTAAACTTTCAAAAAAAATAAACCAAAAAAAAAAATCTTTTACTTTCTTTCATTGTTTGAAATCAGAATTAATTATTTTTCATCAAAGCTTGAAGCTTTTGTTTTGGGATTAATACTCCACCGGTTTGCAAACTCTGTTCCTGGGTTGTTATTGCTATTGGACTTTTGTTGCTGTGGTGTATTGTTATTACTGCGTGACTGACTTTCTTCTTCTTATATTGGCAATACCAGGTACACAACTGTAATTTTGGCATTTTGTAAGCTGAAATGAAGAATGGAATGTTAAATTTTTAATTTAGTTTTAATTTTTTTGTATTGTATTTAGATTATTCATGTATTATTATTCTGTCAATCACTGTCATTTGGCATAATTAGACATATTATAGCGATATATTAAATAACGCCTTAACCGGATTATTAGGAAATATATTCAAGATGGATTACTAATTAAAACTGTTTAATAATCAAAATAGAAGAAATAACGTAAAAAATGGCGTTATTGAATCAGTTTGGCAAAAATTGATTAATTCCTTATTCATAAGGTTTTTTGTCAACATTAAGTTAATCGGAATCATGTAGTTAATTTCAGTTAAAACATGAATTAGTTTGCGAATCAAGTATTAGGACATGATGTGAATTAAAACAAGGTTAGTTAAGTTTAAATTGTTTAACTTTTAGAAATATGGTTTAGTAATCAAGTTTTTTTTTATTTTCAGTATTTATAAATAATTAATTTCAATAAGCTTAAGTCATACTAACAATATGTTTTAATCCAACTATGAGATAATTAGTTTTTTTTTTTACTTTTTGGGCAATTCCATGTTGTTCGTAATTATCATTTTAGTAGTATTACCTTCCATTAATATTTGTTTTGAATTAGTAATTAATATGTTATTTTTAAGTATGTAGAGATTGACTTCATAATTATGGACAAACTTAGTAATAATAAAGATGTAGTCATTAAAGGGTATTCATAAAATAAGGGAGGATCTCGCTAACAAATAAATAAATAAATAATACAAAAAATTGCAGTCCTCCAATCTTATTTATTTATTTATTTTTATATAAGAAAATACCTAGATTTCAAGATGGGCGATTTAGTAAAATTCACGGTCTTACCTAATAATATCATAACGCGTAGTATTTTGGCGCATATTTAATAAGGTTATTTTCTTGAATACGGGTGTACATTTATGTAACCCAAATCACGATCTTGACGAAGTCAAAATGCGTCAACAAATCACGCGTGCACTGGTTGTGGCGTGGCTCGAGATGCGTTTTCACGACGTTGCAATTTTGTATAAAATAAATAATGATAAAAGCGGTTTTTAAAAGTTAAATTTGCACATAAGTTTATAATACGTATTATATCAGATAATCAAGCCGAATATAACAGTTGAGCGACCGTGCTAGAACCACGGAACTCGGGAATGCCTAACACCTTCTCCCGGGTTAACAGAATTCCTTATCCGGATTTCTGGTTCGCGGACTGTAATACAGAGTCATTCTTTTCCTCGATTCGGGATTAAACTGGTGACTTGGGACACCCTAAATCTCCCAAGTGGCGACTCTGAAATAAATAAACAAATCCCGTTTCGACTGTCCTTTAATTGGAAAAAACTCCCTTGTACCCTCGCGGGGGCGGAAATAGGAGGTGTGACAGCTCTGGCGACTCTGCTGGGGACTATTTTTTTAAAAACCCAGAACCACTGGTTCAGGGTTAGAAATTCGAGCTTAGATAAATTGTTATATTTGGCTTTATCTGATTTTTACATGTTTGAGCCTAATGTGCTAAATGCTGCTTTTACCGCTTTGATATTATTTGACTGTATATATAAACTGTGCCGAACCCTTCTCTCTTCACCTCCGGGGATGTGCTTACTGGTTGAGACTCCCTATTCTGTTAGTGTTATACCCTGAAATAAGAAAGAGGTCGGACAAGTTACGAAGCCGGATGGCCTTTTGGTTCCCGGTAAGTTGCCCCCTCCTCGACTCGAGTTGTCCGCTCGGGTACACAGTCTAGTACACTGACCCAGGTTTTGAATATAGAATAACGTGACTTCATGCCGGATCCCTAGTAGGAACGCTTATTTGCATCACGTTGCATTTGACTTAGGGGACTCAACACAGGGGTTGGGTCCGTCTAGGACTAGCAACCTGAAATGAAAAGACCATTCTGATGCATCCTACTTGCTCTGTACATATATTTGTTTCGAACTTGCATGTTGACCGGTTTCTGAATCTCGGGAATGTTGGAAAATTGAAGAAAAAAAGGAAAAAGAATATATCAGTTAGGGAGTTAATTGATTATTTTAGAAAAAAAAATCAATGACCAATTACTGGCGAAACTCTGAAAAAAAAAGAGGAAAATATTTTATTTTGTTTTACTAAAAAATATAGAAAAAAAGAGTCTTTTTTTTTGAAAAATAGATTGTTTTATTGTTTGTTGAAAATGGAAAAAAAATCGTTATTTTGTCTTTTTCAAAAATAGAAAAGGAAAATAGATTGTCTTGCCAGGAAAAAATAAAAATGGAAAAGAGTAATGTTTTAAAATAGTTCGGTTAATTTGCCCGAACTACGCGGATTTGATTCTCACCGGATGTGAGATACGTAGGCAACCCTCATCGGGTCCAACCCCCCTTTTGCTAAAAAAGCCAAAAACAAATAAAAAAACAAAAAAAAAACATGTCAAGATTTTTAATTTTGTCATAAATAGGTCGGGTGATGTCAACTTCCCCTTTTACAAAATAAAATAAAAAAAAAAATAATAGCAAAATATATATGTCAAATTTCTAAGAAGTCGGGTGACGCTGTTTTATCAAGACATAGCCGAATGTTCCTGAAAGGGACGCCGGAAGGCTGACTTTGCATAAACAGCCACTTTAGGGTCATATTTAAGATTTGGTCCAGTTGACCTACACAACCTTAAAAATCTTCGTCCCCGAGACGTTGAAAGGCCGTGTTTGCAATATTGAGTTTCCTAATTTGAAAAACGATAAAAAAAGTCATAAATAAGTCAGGTGATGTTGTTATGTCATAAATAGCCAAATATTCCCAAACGGGGCATCGGAGGGCTGACTTTGCATAAGCAGCCACCTTTGGTCGTATTTTGATTTTTGACCCTCACAGCCTTAAAATTTTTGCCCCTGAGGCACAGGAAGGCCGTGTCGCAATATCGGGTCTTTTATCTAAAAATATTAGAATTAAGAATTGAGTTCTTCATTTGAAATATAGGGTTAATTTTGAGTCGATAATATAGATAGTAGTTTTTGGAGTTAAATAAAAGTTTTCTTTTGCTTAAACGCTTTAATAAATGTGCAGGATGAGCACGACAATAAATGAGCCTTTTTCAATAATGACCAAAATCCCTTTTGAGCTGCAATTGTGGTGGAATGATTTGGGCAAAGAAGGGCAAGACGAAGTGAGAAAATATTTGAAAGACCTTCCGGATTTATTAGACATTCAGCCTCGGGGGGATATCATCAGGGCATTGGTCGCCCATTGGGATTCGGCACATAATGTGTTTCATTTTTCAGACTTTGAACTCACCCCAACAATAGAAGAAATAGCGGGGTACATTGGAAGTGACCAAGCTCCATTGAGATTCAAATACTTGATTGCTCCTAGGGCCATTACCATACATCGATTCATGGATTCCTTGAAAGTACCCCGGACAGTTCATCACTCAGATTTTGCAAAGGGTTTCTACAGTTTCCGCTTCGTGTATGATAGATATGGCCATGTGGGCGGGTTCAATAATCCAGACTTTAAGCTTTGCAGCAGAAATAGCCGACAAAAATGGGAGGAACACAGGCGAGTGGCATTTATGGTAGCTTTTTTGGGTCTCGTAATATTCCCAAGGAAAGATGGTAATATTGATTTGAAAGTAGCAGGCGTCGTCAGTACTTTGCAAACCATGGGGAAAAGCACTTTAGCACCTATGATTGTGGCTGATATCTTCAGAGCTCTCACTGCGTGCAAAGCTGGGGGCAAATTTTTTGAGGGATGTAACTTATTGTTACAAATGTGGATGATTGAGCATTTGTGCCCGCGCTCTCAGTTATTGAGTTATGGCTCGGCTGAGAAAACTTGTATAGGGGAATTTTGTACGAGAATCAAAGGGGCTGGTCTACCTGAAGGAGTCACGGCTTGGGCATTATTATTTCGGAACCTCGAGGCTAGCTAGATACAGTGGGTGCTTGGATGGTTGTCTGTCGAGGAAGTCATATATATGCCAGCAGCCCGACCACATTTTTTGTTAATGGGACTCAAAAGCATACAACCTTATGCACCGTATCGGGTTCTGAGGCAACTCGGTAGATATCAAGTAATACCAAGAGATGAAGATTTGAGTACCCAAGTGGTCGAAATTAGTCCTGACGGTCGATTCCCCGAGGAAGAGGTTCGTCAAATTTGGAGTGAGTGTCAATATCTGATGGCAAACACTTGTGTGTCTGATAGGGTCAGAGGGGAAATTGCTCCAGGGTATCACGAATGGTTCAGAGGTGACGTGGCATATGGGAGACCGGCTAAAAGACCTCATCTCGAAGATTTTGCCAAGTCGTCCCAAGAGCAGTGGGATTGGTTAGCAAAGGAAGAAAGCTATCGAGTTGAGATTGGTAAATTAAAGCAACAAGTCGAGAGTCTGAAATTTGAGAACAGTGTACAGGTTGCCGAGGATCAAGGTGAAAAGAATAGACTAGTCAGAGAAAATGATGCTCTTAAGGCCCAAATCCGACAGTTGAAGATAACCATCGATAAGCAACCGATGAGCCGATCCGATGAACAATTGGTAAAAAGATTGGAAGGCGAAGTCAGAGAATGGCGGGATGAGCTAGGAAAAGCTGAAAACGTCATGGCAGAACATAAAGCACAGTGGGCGACAAAAACCGAAGAGCGTCGCCAATACTTGAATCAGTTGAAAAGGGACCATGAGAAAATTGTTGCCAATTTAAAGAGAAAAGTAGTTGCCCTTGAAGGTAAAGCGGTTAGGCAGGCTAGAGACTTTGAAACTGAAAGCGGACATTGTTACAAATTGTTAGCCCAAATGGAGGCAGAAGTGCAACAGCTGCAAAACCAGCACTTGCAAGACTCCCGAGCTTTAAAGATGTGCAGCGATCAGATAAGACGCTTGCTCCTAGAAAAGAAGCAAACAAAAGACAGGATTAGAGCCATTGCTCATGCTATTGTCAGGAGATGCCGGGTTTGTGAATATATGACCCGTACTACTTTTATCTCAGCAGTGATGATCTATGTGAAGCGAACCATGAATGAGTTAGAGCAGCTTGAAAGGGATTTGGATCCCAGACCCGCGGCGAGGCCGAACGACGCCCCGCGGATACCTAAGTTTGAAGCACTAGAATATGCATAGTCCGTGTCTGTGAGTGTCTACCATTTCGAGTCAGTCTTTTGTACGTCCGTTATCTTTCTGGATTGAGTATGTTTGCAAGCTTAGAGTTTTTGTTTGCTTTCAGATTGCGTTTGTTAGTTTCTTTCCAAAACAAAAGATGTCGAGTTTGTAAGAGTCTGTTTATTAATGAAAGTTGAGCATTTTATTTCCACCCTTATTTTTACATTTATCTTCATGAACTACGCTTGGTTTGATTCGTGCGGGGTCACGATACGTAGGCAATCTCCATAAGATTCGACCATAACCGAAAAGAAAACAAAAAGAATGAAAAGGAAAATATAAGGAAAACCAAGAAAAATAGAAAGAAAGAAAAGAGCGGAAAAACAAGAGAGAGAAAAGAAAAAGCACAAGAGAGGGATAAGGCGAGGAGAAGAAAAATGAAACAAGGAATGAAATGCCGGGATGACGCATGCAATCGGGCAAAACGCATAATAGAAAGGAATAACTGTATAAGTGCATTCATGCCAACGTGTGGTTGTTAAATCTGTTAAGACCTAATCGCTAACAAAGTGGTTGTCTAAATGTGTGATATCAGGCAGGTGGTTAATTGATTGGAAATTCTGGCAACTCATCCATACAACACCCGGTCGAAAGATCAAGTAAAAATGGCAGGGCAGGATTCGGAAATCAGCATCGTAGACCCTTCGAATAAGGTTGAGGCCAATCAGATGCTGAAGGAAGCCCTGGAGAAAATGGAAAAAATGAGGCTAGAAATGAATGAAATGCAGATAGCCTTAGCTAGAGCCCAGAAGGGGCAAGAACTACCCGTTACTCCTACCCTCCAACCAGTACACACGCCGGAATACCCCTCTCCCGGTCCTTCAACAAGTTTCCCAAGCCATCACTATTATCAGGGAAGAGAGGCTTATGATTCCCAAGCTCCACCTCCCACTCAAAACCCTCCTCCACCAAATGTTCCCGTCTTTGTGGCACCTCCCCCAGCTCCACTACATAGATCATCCAGTGAGCCGCTATTCCAAGCTCACGACACCCAATATTACCCTCCCGAACCCACTTTCAAAGCGCCTGAGCCATATACCTCCTCTCCCCATTTTGAAATCCCGGGAGAAGTTGAGAAACCGGTTAAGAATGCAGAACAAGAGGAGGTGATTCGTAAAGTCAAAATCCTGGAGCAATCCTTCAGGAACATGCATGGTTTAGGAAACCAAGTTAGTGTCGCATACAAAGATTTGTGCCCTTTTCCTGATGTACAGTTGCCTGCGGGGTTTAAAATGCCGAAGTTTGACTTATATGAGGGGCACGGTGACCCAGTAGCCCATCTGCGTGGTTTCTGTAGCAAAATGAGAGGGGCCGGGGGAAAAGATGAGTTGTTGATAGCATATTTCGGGCAAAGCCTGAGCGGGTCAGCACTAGAATGGTACACGAGGCAAGACCCCGGCCGATGGTATACATGGGATGATTTGGCCCAGGCATTAATTGGCCATTTCCAATATAACCTCGAGATAGTCCCTGATCGTCTGTCATTGTTGAAACTAGAAAAGAAGCCTGGGGAAAGTTTTAGAGAGTTTGGTTTCCGCTGGAGGGAACAAGCTGCAAGGGTTGATCCTCCCATGCGGGAGAGTGAGATGGTAGATTACTTCTTGCAAACATTGGAACCTACCTATTTTGGTCATCTAGTGACATCTGTCGGGAAGTCGTTTAATGAAGTGGTAAAGATGGGAGCCATGATTGAAGAAGGATTGAAATCTAACAAGATCTTGAGCTACTCGGCTTTGAAAGCAACCACCCAGGCCATCCAAAGCGGTACTGGTGGTGTGCTGGGAAAGAAGAAGAAAGAAGAAGTTGCTGCAGTTGAAGCTAATGTTTGGTCCAGGCACAATAACCGTCCACTCTACTACAACCAACCCAGACCCCATCACCCAAACTATCAATATACCTCATATGGTCCACCGCAACACTATTATCCACCACCAGAACCACAATTTTCTATTCACCATGCCCAGACCTACACTCAACCCCCAGTGCACTCGCAATGGCGTACACCAAGTCCCCAAAATACACAGCCACACCCACAAAACACCTATCCACCTCCCAGGGCTAACAGACCAGGAACCAGCTTCCGCCCAAACCAAGCTTTTAGAAATGAGAAGGCCCCAAACAAAAAAACATTTACTCCGCTGGGAGAATCTTACACTTCTCTTTTCCACAGATTGAAACAGTTGGGGATGCTGACCCCAGTTGAATCCAAAGCACCAAATCCTCTTCCCAGAAACCTGGACCACTCTGTTAGCTGCGAGTATTGCTCAGGGATGCCGGGGCACGATACTGAAAAATGTTGGAAGTTGAAAAACGCAATCCAAGAGCTCATTGATAATCGTCGTATTGAGGTACAGGCTCCAGAGGCCCCGAACATCAATCAAAATCCATTACCAGCGCATTATGAGGTCAACATGATAGAACTGATACATAAGGGGGCAGAGCCTAAGAAACCTTCGCAGGTGGTTATGGCGATTCGTTCTACGAAAACCAAAGAAAAGACAGTGAGTGCAAGGCCAGTGGTTCAGTCGAAAGCAATAAAAGACAAGCCAGTGCTAGTAATGGGAAAAAGACCATTTGCGGCCGAGAAAAAGCATGAGCCAGTGGTGGTTGTGAAGGGAGCCTATGTAGAACCGGTTGTCATAAAACTGGTAGTCCAGTTACCCATGGTTGATAGCAAAGCCGTACCCTGGAAATATGACAAGGTAGTGGCGGCATACAAAGGAAAGGAAATTGAGGAAGAAAGTTGTGAAGCACAGGGACTGACCCGGTTGGGACGATGTTTCGCCCCCGAAGAGTTGAGAAAAGCTAAAAGCACGAAAGACAATCCAGTGCCAGTTAAAAAAGCTGTAACGGAAGAAGAGGCAGAAGAGTTTCTGAAAAAGATGAAAGGACAAGATTATTCCATTGTTGAGCAACTGAGAAAAACACCATCCCAAATCTCGTTGTTGTCATTATTAATTCACTCCGATGAGCATTGCCGAGCTTTAATGAAGATATTGAATGAGGCTCATGTGCCTGACAAAATTTCAGTAAACCATTTAGAGACAATTGCCAACAAGATCTTTGAAGTGAACAGGGTAGCATTTTCTGATGATGAATTGCCTATGGAAGGCACAGAACACAACAAGGCTCTCTATTTGACGGTCAAATGTGAAGGTTCAATGGTTACTCGGGCACTAATCGATAACGGGTCGAGCGCTAATATTTGCACGTTATCCACATTGAACAAGTTAAAGATTGATGAGGATAGAATCCGCAAAAATAGCATTTGTGTTCGAGGGTTCGATGGAGGGGGAACAAACACGGTAGGGGATATTGTACTCGAATTGACTATTGGCCCAGTCGAGTTCACGATGGAATTTCAGGTGTTGGATGCTGCAGTATCCTATAATCTTTTGTTGGGTCGACCGTGGATTCATGCGGCAAAAGCCGTGCCCTCCACACTGCACCAAATGATCAAATTCGAGTGGGACAGACAAGAAATTGTGTTACATGGGGAAGATCCCACATGCGCCATGAATGATGCCATTGTACCCTTTATAGAGACCGAAGATGATAAGGGGCCATGGGTGTATCAGATCCTCGACACGGTTCCGGTGAGCAGGGTGCCTGAGGGTAAAAGCATGCCATGTCCCAGGGTGTCAGCTGCGACCGTCATGGTAGTGTCAGAAATGTTGAATAACGGGTTCGTGCCCGGGAAGGGTTTGGGGGTTGAACTGCAGGGCATTACTCAACCTGTGTCTTTGCCCAAAAATCTGGACACCTTCGGGTTAGGGTTCAAACCAACAGCGGCAGATGTCAGAAAGGCCCGTAAATTGAAGAAGAAAGCTTGGGTGCTCCCTAAACCAATTCCTCGATTGTCCAGGTCCTTCGTCAGACCGAGTATTAAGAAACAATCATTGGCAAAGATGTCAGGTTCGTTAATTGAGGCGGATGGGAATTTGGATAAGGTGTTTGAGAAAGTATTTGCTGAAGTAAACATGGTTGAGGCCGGGGAAGGGTCAAGCAGAGCAGACATACAGTACATCGGACCACGTGCTAACATCAGCAATTGGGAAGCTACTCCTCTTCCAGTTCGGAGGGAGTCGTGGTAGTGGGTTTTGTTTTCCTTTTTGTCACCTGGATTATTCCAGGGTTTGTAATCCAGTTGTTATGTTCCGTCCATTTGGATGAGTTAAAACCTTGTTGTCTTTACGTTTAATGAAATGCAATTTTCTTCGTCCCTAATTCTCTTTCCATTTTCTTTTCTTTTCTTTGTACAGTTCTTTTTATGCTGATATCAATGACATGACATGCATGAGGAATCTTCGGCCCAGTTTTAAAAGCCAATCTAGTTCAGAAGTAATAATACAAGAGATCGAGTGTGATGATGGGGTGGATTGTAATAATGATGAAGCTTATGAGGAAATTAGTAAAGAATTAAGTCACTTTGAAGAAAAACCCAAACCTAACCTAAATGACACAGAAGCAGTTAATCTAGGGGACCAAGATAATGTACAGGAAACTAAAATAAGTGTTCATTTGGAGCCACAACTCAGGGAGGAGATAATTAAAGTATTGCATGAGTACAAAGACGTTTTTGCATGGTCATATGATGATATGCCGGGTCTAAGCACCGATTTGGTGGTTCATAAATTGCCCACTGATCCAGCACTCCTCCCTGTCAAGCAGAAGTTGAGAAAGTTCAAAACAGACATAAGTGTGAAGATCAAAGAAGAGATCACCAAGCAGTTTGAGGCAAGGGTCATTCAGGTTACACGGTACCCCACTTGGTTAGCCAATGTCGTGCCTGTGCCAAAGAAAGATGGCAAGACCAGGGTGTGCGTCGATTATCGAGACCTTAACAAAGCAAGCCCAAAAGATAATTTCCCACTGCCCAACATCCATATACTGATCGACAATTGTGCCAAACATGATATTGGCTCTTTTGTGGATTGTTATGCGGGTTATCATCAGATTCTAATGGATAAGGAAGATGCAGAAAAGACGGCATTCATCACGCCGTGGGGAACGTATTGTTATCGGGTCATGCCGTTTGGTTTGAAAAATGCTGGGGCAACTTATATGAGGGCCATGACAACTATCTTCCATGATATGATACATAAAGAAATCGAGGTATACGTGGATGATGTGATCGTGAAGTCTAGACAGCAATCTGACCATGTCAGAGATTTGAGAAAATTCTTTCAAAGGCTTTGCAGGTACAATCTTAAGCTCAATCCTGCGAAATGTGCTTTCGGGGTGCCATCTGGGAAGTTGTTGGGATTTATAGTTAGCCGGAGGGGTATTGAATTAGACCCGTCAAAGATCAAAGCTATTCAGGAGTTGCCACCTCCAAGAAACAAAACCGAGGTGATGAGTTTGTTGGGAAGACTGAACTATATCAGCAGGTTCATTGCTCAGCTCACGGCAACGTGTGAACCAATTTTCAAATTGTTAAAGAAAGATGCCGCGGTCAAATGGACTGATGAATGCCAGGAGGCTTTTGATAAGATAAAGGGGTATTTGTCAAACCCACCCATGTTGGTCCCACCAGAACCAGAGAGGCCTTTGATTCTGTATCTGACAGTTATGGACAGTTCATTCGGCTGTGTACTGGGGCAGCATGATGTTACGGGCAGAAAGGAGCAGGCTATCTACTATCTCAGTAAGAAGTTCACATCTTACGAGGTCAAGTATACTCATCTGGAAAGGACATGTTGTGCCCTAACTTGGGTGGCACAGAAATTGAAACATTACTTGTCATCTTACACCACTTACCTTATATCTCGCTTGGACCCGTTGAAGTATATTTTTCAGAAACCCATGCCCACAGGAAGGCTTGCAAAGTGGCAGATCTTACTTACAGAGTTCGACATTGTCTATGTGACACGGACTGCCATGAAAGCACAGGCATTAGCCGATCACTTGGCTGAGAACCCCGTTGATGAAGATTATGAGCCTTTGAAAACTTATTTCCCTGATGAAGAGGTAATGCACATTGAAGAATTAGAACAAGCTGAGAAGTCAGGATGGAAACTTTTCTTTGATGGGGCCGCCAATATGAAAGGCGTAGGAATAGGTGCGGTACTTATTTCGGAAACAGGTCAGCATTACCCCGTTACAGCTCGGCTTCGTTTCTACTGTACAAACAACATGACAGAATATGAGGCGTGTATATTGGGATTGAGATTAGCTGTGGATATGGGTGTACAGGAAGTCTTGGTCATGGGTGACTCGGACTTACTGGTACACCAGATTCAAGGGGAATGGGAAACACGGGACTTGAAGCTTATACCGTATCGACAATGTCTGCATGAGCTTTGCCAGCGTTTTCAGGCCATAGAATTCAGACACATTCCAAGGATTCATAATGAGGTTGCTGACGCTTTGGCTACTTTGGCATCAATGTTGCACCATCCAGATAAGGCCTATGTTGATCCATTGCAGATTCAAGTCCATGATCAGCATGCTTTACTGTAATGTGATAGAAGAGGAAATCGATGGAGAGCCGTGGTTCCATGATATCAAAGAGTACATCAAAGCGGGAGTATATCCAACGCAGGCCACCAGTGATCAGAAAAGAACAATTCGATGGTTGGCAAGTGGATTTTTCCTTAGTGGGGGAGTACTGTACAAAAGAACGCCAGAGCTCGGTTTGTTGAGATGTATAGATGCACGACAAGCCACAACTATCATGACTGAAGTGCATTCCGGAGTTTGCGGACCGCATATGAATGGGTATGTTCTAGCAAAGAAGATTCTCCGAGCAGGTTATTATTGGCTCACGATGGAGCGAGATTGTATCAGTTTTGTGCGTAAGTGTCATCAATGCCAAATACATGGAGATTTGATTCATGCTCCACCATCAGAATTACATACGATGTCCGCGCCATGGCCTTTTGTTGCATGGGGCATGGATGTTATTGGGCCAATTGATCCAGCAGCATCAAATGGGCACAGGTTTATCTTGGTAGCTATAGATTATTTTACCAAATGGGTGGAAGCGAAGACATTCAAGTCTGTGACCAAGAAGGCTGTAGTTGACTTCGTGCATGCAAATATCATCTGTCGGTTTGGGATCCCAAAGGTAATCATCACAGATAATGGGGCTAATCTTAATAGCCATTTGATGAAGGAGACATGTGAGCAGTTTAAGATTGCTCACAGGCACTCTACTCCGTACCGTCCCAAGGCAAATGGTGCGGTTGAAGCGGCCAATAAGAACATAAAGAAAATACTCCGAAAGATGGTTGAAGGATCTAGACAATGGCACGAGAAATTGCCTTTTGCATTGTTAGGATATCGCACCACCGTGCGTACCTCGGTAGGGGCGACTCCTTACTCATTGGTATACGGTACCGAGGCAGTAATACCCGCAGAAGTGGAAATCCCATCTCTGCGAATCATTGCAGAGGCTGAGATCGATGATGATGAATGGGTGAAAAGCCGTCTTGAGCAGTTGAGTTTGATCGATGAGAAAAGATTGGCATCAGTGTGTCATGGCCAACTGTACCAACGAAGAATGGCAAGAGCATACAACAAAAAAGTACGTCCAAGGAAATTTGAAGTCGGGCAATTAGTACTGAGGCGGATCTTGCCTCATTGGGCTGAGGCAAAAGGAAAATTTGCCCCAAACTGGCAGGGACCATTTGTAGTAACCAGAGTGTTGTCTAACGGAGCATTGTATTTGACAGATGTGGAAGGAAAATGTGTAGAAATGACCATCAATTCCGATGCGGTCAAGAGATATTATGTATGATTTCTTTATTTTCTGAATGTATCTGTTCGTATTTGGCATATCTTAAAGATTGAAATGATGAAGGCATTTTGTTCTGCTATTCAAACACTCCTATCCCTTGTTATCCCCTTCGAGCCTTACTTATTTTTCATACACCTCTTTCGGAATCAGTGGCACTATCAGAGAACACTAGTGCCGAACATAAAGAAAAGAAGGAAAGAAAAAAAAAAGAAAAAGAAAAGAAAGAAAAGTGAAAGAAAAAAAAGGGAAAGAAGAGAAACATAACAACGTAGTCTCTATGAAGTGAACTACGTTTGACTTGATCCCGAAAGGGTACGTAGGCAGCCTTACTCCGAGGTTCAGTAATACCAAATAGAAATCCAAAAATCCCCAAGCAAGAAACTGGGGCAGAAGTGGTGATTGTTATGAAAGTGGGATTCCGAAAGTTGTAATTTGAACCCATTTGAATTGTTTTGAGCCTTTTATACCTTTCTTTCTAAATCAATCCAAAAGCCTACATTACGGACCAAAGAAAGACCTTATGATCAGTTTTGAGAAATGCCAAGATGAACAGGTAGGAATAACCCACGACAGGGGCAACACTCTGGTTCGAGCAAGAAGAACAAAAATAAATGAGAGAGTCTTATGGGTGAAAACCCTCACGGGCACCGTAAGGCGACGAGAGCTGAGAGAAAAATAAATGAGAGAGTCTTGTTGGTGAAAACCTTTACGGGCACCTCAAGGCGAAGGTGAGATAAGAAATTGGAAAACTGAGAAAGGTCTGTTGATAGAAACCGTTTCGCGGTACCGCAGGGAAACAAGGTTAAGGTCTGGATAAATCAAACAAGTGATGGAAGTTCTGGGCAATGAGGTACGACAATTGAGAGTTTGTTTGGTTGGACAGATTGGGCTGATTAATCCAAAATGCATGTCATGACCATTGGTACTAGTTTGTCTCGCTCAGATAAGTTTCTTTTCCTTCTCTTTTCAAACAGTCATCTGGTTTTGGATTCTTCTTATCCTTAACTCAAGAATCATGGCATTTCATTTTCTTTGGAGGGTTTTATCTAGCTGAGATGTTTCAGTGCCAGTTTTGTTCAATGCAAGCAGAAAGGACTTCAAAGTTCACTACCAGCTTCTAGAATTGTAAAGCACAACGTGGTCAGAGCATGTCAAAAATAACTTGATGTCAAGTGGAATACAGGGAATTAACGGAAGTTTCATCGGTGAAATGATTGGGGAATGTCGTGGGAAAGGCGAAAGCTCAAACAAAAAGGTCAGAAAAGTGAAATAACAGCAGGGGTGTAAAACATTTAGGTCGCCAGAGGTTGGAAAATTTAAAAGTTGGTCAGAAAGTCAAGCGGTTCAGGGTCAGTGCGTGGAAATTAGTCAACACAAAGCAAGGCAGTGGAAGGATTTTTCAGCAAGAATGCCATCAACTAACCACCGTTTTAAACTGACAAAATTTTCTTTGATTGAGCAGGGGGAGAAAAGTTAGTTGTTGAAGAGGAATTCTCCAGGAAGGAAAAACAAGCACTAATTAGGATAAATGCAAGTTGTCAGGAGTCCGCCTGGAGAATAGAGACATTCATTTCAAATTTAGCAATAAGGAGTCCGCCTGGATAACAGAGACATACTTTTCAAGTTTGATGTGAGGAGTCCGCCTGAAGAACGGAGACATACAGCTTAAATTTTAAAAGTCAGGAGTCCGCCTGGAGAACAGAGACATACTTTTCAAGTTTGATGTCAGGAGTCCGCCTGAAGAACAGAGACACATAGTTTAAATTTTAAAAGTCAGAAGTCTGCCTGGAGAATAGAGATATTCCATTTCGAAGTTAGCAATTGGGAACCCGCCCAGATAACAGAGGCATACATTTCAGTCTTTACATTTCAAGAGTTGAAGTTGGGAGCCCGCCCAGATAACAGAGGAATACATTTCAGTCTTTTCATTTCAAGCATTGAAGTTGGGAGCCCGCCCAGATAACAGAGGCATACATTTCAGTCTTTTCATTTCAAGTGTTGAAGTTGGGAGCCCGCCCAGATAACAGAGGCATACATTTCAGTCTTTACATTTCAAGCGTTGAAGTTGGGAGCCCGCCCAGATAACAGAGGCATACATTTCAGTCTTTATATTTCAAGCGTTGAAGTTGGGAGCCCGCCCAGATAACAGAGGCATACATTTCAGTCTTTATATTTCAAGCGTTGAAGTTGGGAGCCCGCCCAGATAACAGAGGCATACATTTCAGTCTTTACATTTCAAGCATTGAAGTTGGGAGCCCGCCCAGATAACAGAGGCATACATTCAGTCTTTAATTTCAAGTATTGAAGTTGGGAGCCCGCCCATAGAACAGAGGCATACATTTCAAGATCAAGTCAGAGGACAATAAAACAGAGGGTTACAATAGGAATCCCCAGCAGGAAACAACAAAATTCCCCGGCACCGGGAAACAGAAGGTTGCAACAAGAGGTCACAGTACAAACTCAAGTACATGTGTCAAAAGAAGAAAAGCACCGGAAGAAATGCAAGCAGACAAGGAAGCAAGGCAACAAAAACAAATTGTACTCTAGCCTAGCTTCTTGTTTTCTTTTAAGCATGGTGTAACAAGGAGATCGGTAAGCAGTGGTAATAGCATGCAACAACAGTAACATTGCAGTCCCACGGTAGTCCCAGCTACCAAAACTTCCCGAACTACATTGACCTGATTCCTGTTTAGCCCAGGATATGTAGGAAACCTTTGAAGCAAATGTTCGGTCAAATCTTTTTCAAAAAAAAAATGCTTCACACGGAGTACTCGGATGGGCAAAAATCGCTCGCTTTATCTTTGCACGAAAACCCTTCGTGTCTTCGGGCAAAGAGGGGCAGCTGTAAGAACGTGATTTTTGCCCTATATGAGAATTACTCCCAAAAATTCAAAAATAAAATGATTTTTCTTTGGTGTGCAATTTTTTGATATTTTGTGTTATTTTTGTGTAATTATTTGTATGTTTGTCTGTGCATGTTTATTTGTTAAATTAATAAAAATAAAAAAATATGTCACATTTTGCATGTAGAATTTAATTCTACAATTGTTAGTAATTAAGTTTGTTTTACAAAAAAATAAAAATTACAAAAATAGGCATCATTTGCATTTTTAGCATTTAATGTCCGAATATACAATTTTATGCTTAATTATTACTTAATTGTGCGTTAATTGTTATTGGGAGTTAATTTGCGCTTTTATAACTTAATTTAGTTCTTAATAATAGTTTAAGTATTTTTATAATTTAGTTTTAGAAAAATAAAAGAAGAAAAGAGAGCAAAAAATAAAGAAAGTCGGAATTGAGCCTCTTCTTCAAATTCAAGCTACAAGCCCAACAAATACCCAATCTTCCCAAACGACCCAGTCCATTTCGAACTGGGTCGCCCCAGTCCATAACCCAAAAGACCCAAACCCCCTTTGTCTTTCATTTTTCATAAAAACAAAACAAAACAAAAACAAAAAAAAACCCAAAGAAAAACCCTAAAAGACTAAGCTATCCGCCACTCCCCTCCCTATCTTCTTCTTCTCTATTTTTCTCCAAGGTCATCCATGGCTTCCCCCTCAAAGCTCAACCATGGCTGCCCGACGTTGACAAAACCAGCAGCTCCAACGAACAACATCTTCTCCAAACAAAACGCCAAGCAAGCTGCCTTTCTTCTTCGTCGTCGCATCCAAACGACCATCGTCGCAGCTGCTACGTCGTTCGCGTCCAGCCGCTGATGCTGCTGCTCATGCAGCTGCTGCTGCATTTTCTGCTGCCTATTGCTGCTGCCCGTGGCTTCTTCTTCTTCCCGTCGCTTCTGTTTGCTGCGTCTTCTTCCCGTCGACGCGGACTGCTGCCCACTGCTTCTTCTTCGTTGTCGTTGCTGCCATGGCAGCTTCTTCCAGCTTCCAAATCGCTGCTGCCCGCTGCGTTCTTCACGTCCAAGTGCTGCTGCTTCTCACCATAGCAACTTCCACAACTACACGCACACACACGGAGGAAAACAAAAGCAGTCCGGTTAAAGTCCGGCGAAGTTCTGTCAAAGTTTCGTTTGGATTCGTTTAAAATTCGTTCGAGTTCGTCGTTGGTCATTTATGGTTAGTTGTTCTAAGTTTATTTTTGTCCGTAATTTGTTTGATATTTTCAGATTTGGAATTAGTGTAAGTTTGCTTATTTATTTTTAGATAAAATTGTTAGTTTAATTATATTGTTGTTAGATTTAAGTTGAAGATTCAATTTAATTATTTTTCAGTTTGTTTTATTAATTTTAAGAGGATTTAGTTTTAATATAGAAAGGTGTTAGTTTAAATCGTTTAAATCCATTGTTTGTTGCTAATATAGATTTAGTTCGTGTTCATCTTGTTTGAAGTTCGTTTTTAATTTAGTAATTTAATGCGAAGTTATGTTTTGGATCATGTATCTTTGTTATAAGTTTTGTTGGATTTAATTTAAGAAAGATTAGTTGATTATTTGAAGATTAGTGATTTGAATATGTTTATTTGTTTTGTTTAAGTTTAATTCGAAGTTTGAATAAAGTTTGTTTGTTATTGTTATTGAATATTTTCATTCATGTTCATACTTTGTTTGGTTGATCTTGAATCCGAAATTTGTATAGTTTGATTTCTTGTTTATCATTTATGATTATTTCTTGAATTTGTCTCATAATCTTGTTTAAGTTTAATATAGGAATTGTTGGTTGTAATGTTGTTAGAGTTGATTTTAAGTTCAATATTATTGAATTTAGAAATCTGAATATACTTGTTTGTTGTTGTTGTTGTTGTTGAATCTGAAAATAGGTTTGTTTGTTGCTAAAAATATTGTTCAATCAAAATTTTAGTTGTTCTTTGTTGTTCAATTTGTGTTCATGTGATTTGTTGTTGAAATGTTGAAGAAATCATGTTCATGTGATTTGTTGTTTGAACATTGTTAGAAATTGGTCATATTGACTATATTTTGGTTAAGTTTGATTAATTGATTTGTTATAGCTGATGGGGTAATTTGGTAAATCGCAGTACATTTGGGGGTAAAATAGTAATTGCAATAAGGTCGGAGGGGTAGTTTAGGAATTGTACATTTTGTAATTTTTTATGTGAAGCATGGGGGACAAAATGAAATGGGGTGGGTTGTGATATAGTTATTTAATATAAAGGGGGGACAAGACAAATTTTAGTGTGGGGAATCTTGTATTTGTTTATGTTAGGCATGAGGGACAAAATATAATGGGGTGGTGTGATATATTTATTTAATGTAATGGGGATGAGTGAGAAGATAATGGGTTTGGTAGAGAAAATGGATTGATTTTAATTGATTAAAAGATTTATGGGATGAGATATATATAGAAGTCTTGAAACTGATTTATAAGGGGACAGATAGAGAAAAAAGAGAGGAAAAAATCTGACAGAAAGAGAATAAGAGAGAGAAAAAAAGGCTGAACATTTAAGAGAGAGAAAATCCGAAAAATTATTTAAACTTTCAAATAAAAAAAAAACTAAAAAATATTCTACTTTCTTTCATTGTTTGAAATTAACATTAATTGTTGTTGTGTCATCAAAACTTGAAATTTTTGTTTTGGGATTAATACTCCACCGGTTTGCAAACGCTGTTCCTGGGTTGTTATTGTTGCTGGATTGTTGCTGTTGTGCTGTATTGTTATTACTATTGCTGATTCTCATCTTTCATTTTCTTTTGCTTCCAAATCAGGTACAAAACTGACACGCTGGTTATTGTGATCCGAAATATGAAGTATGAATACGAAAAATGAAGAGTTGAAATTTTGAATTATATTTAATTATATTCTGAATTTTATTTGTATGTATAAATTATTTAGCTTGCAAAAAATCAGAATCATGTAGATATTTAATACATATAGTGAAACATCGGATGATAGCTTAACGGACGAACTACCTATATATTGCCTAAAAATAAATAAATGGTGTAGTAACTTCGTCTAGTTAATTCGCTATTGTTGGATGATTATCATGTCTCAAAAAACACGTTAGTTTATCAAAATAGACCATTTTGGAACTTGGAAGAATGTTGTTTAATTAAATATTATTGGTCAATTTCAGCCTGTAAATAAATTAAGACGTTTTTTTTATTTTATTTTGTAGAGACAAATTTAATAGAGAATAATGTAGGCATTTTAGGATTGTCTTTTAAAAATAAATGAGACGAGCCTCGCCGAATAAAAAATACAAAATTGTGGGGCCCTCAATAAATATTTAATTGAGTATTTAGAATTCGGGATGGACTGTTTAGTGAATTCCACAGTCTTACCCATAAATAATAATACGCTAATCGCTTTAGGCACGATTTAATAATAATACATTCTTAAACACGGGTGCGCATTTATGCGACCCAAATCCAAATCCTAAAACATTGAATAAAAATACGTTCCGGATCGCGGGTGCATTTTATGTGACGCAATCCAAAGACATGTTTTTAAACGATGTTCACATTCTTGTAAAAATAATAATAACAATTATGAAAGCGGTAAAAAGATAAAATTTGCACATAAGTTCATATTTGTATAAAATCAGATAATCAAGCCGAATATAACAGTTGAGCGACCGTGCTAGAACCACGGAACTCGGGAATGCCTAACACCTTCTCCCGGGTTAACAGAATTCCTTATCCGGATTTCTGGTGCGCAGACTGTTAAACAGAGTCATTCTTTTCCTCGATTCGGGATTAAAATTGGTGACTCGGGACACCCTAAATCTCCCAAGTGGCGACTCTGAAATAAATAAATAAATCCCGTTTCGATTGTCCTTTAATTGGAAAAAACTCCCACGTACCCCCTCGGGTATGTGAAAAAGGAGGTGTGACAGCTCTGGCGACTCTGCTGGGGATATTTTAATTGATTTTTCATTTTTCAAAATTATGATCGAGCCGTGAAGCGCCTACGTATCCTCTTTGAGGAATCAGGTCAAACGTAGTTCCCAATTCCTCTGTTTTCATTTGACTTTTTTTTTTGTTATCATTTTTCTCTTCTTCTTTTTTTCGTTTTTTTTTTATTTTTTTTACCTTCCAGGCTCGTATTTCCTAGTCGTTGCTATTGATTCCGAACGAGGGGTATGAAAGAAAATAAATAAGGCTCAAAGGGGGGTAACGAAGGATAAAATGTTTAGATAGCAGAACAAAATGCCTTCGTCATTCCAGTCTTCAAAACATGCCAAGTGCAAACAACACAATTGATCATAGATTTATAGTCTCTTCCGATGGTGCTGGACTTGACAATTATGTTAAACACTTGCTTTTTCATTTGTCATTTCTAAAGCACCGTTGGGCGACACTCTCACTCTCATGAACGACCCTCATGCCAATTTGATGAATCTTGCATTTAACGATTTTCTTTATGTTTTACTTGCCCCAGTTCCACATGAATCGGGCTTCAAATAATCTCAAACCGTTCTTATTTCTTTTAAATGTTCTGATTGCCTTTCCGGGGTTTTATGATTAACTTTAAAGTCTAGGTCCAAACTGTGTGCGCATGTCATGTTACTAGAATCGGCGCTGAACAAAATGATAAAAGGATCAAACAAAAAGATGAATGGAAATAAAAAGGGCCGGATTTTGCATTAGATTACCGGTGAAATGGTTTGAATGACAAGACAAACAAAACAAACCAGAATAAAATTTTAAACTAACTGGACAAAACTTAAACAGACCGCTATGACGAAATGAAAAGATAAGAAGGTTTGACACAAGACAATATCCGGATTACAACCCTAAGAATAATCCAGACAACAGAAATGACAACAAAATACGCCACCACAAGCTTCTCTCTTACTAACCAAGGAACGGAGCGTCCTCCTACTTTATCAAAATTGGCATCTTAGCCACTGAGCTTCGCATCAGTATTGTCCAGATCATTGCCAGCTTCAATATCATCAACTTTAGTCAACAAGTCCCAATAAGATTCGAGTGCTTCTGTTATCAGGCCTGATCCCTACAAAGTGTGCTTTTGGGTCTTGTATTTCCGGCTTACCACAAACCAACCACCTTAACTTTCTTTGTGATTCAAAACAAACTAGGTTAGAATGGACTCAGTCGGTCCTCATTATTAACAACATCTTTTTTTTTCGATTTCTTTTTTTCTTTTCATTTTTTCCTTTTTTTTGTGGTCGAATCTTATGGAGATTGCCTACGTATCATGAACAGAAGTCTTACCACTTCCCACAAATCTTCAGCTTTCCCTTATCAGGCCCAGGGTTATGGTACCACGTCATACGCTCCCCCAGCTCCACCCTCCAAACAAAACCCTCCACCACCCATGGTTCCCGTCTTTGTGGCACCTCCCCCAGCTCCACTACATAGATCATCCAGTGAGCCGCTATTCCAAGCTCACGACACCCAATATTACCCTCCCGAACCCACTTTCAAAGCGCCTGAGCCATATACCTCCTCTCCCCATTTTGAAATCCCGGGAGAAGTTGAGAAACCGGTTAAGAATGCAGAACAAGAGGAGGTGATTCGTAAAGTCAAAAGCCTGGAGCAATCCTTCAGGAACATGCATGGTTTAGGAAACCAAGTTAGTGTCGCATACAAAGATTTGTGCCCTTTTCCTGATGTACAGTTGCCTGCGGGGTTTAAAATGCCGAAGTTTGACTTATATGAGGGGCACGGTGACCCAGTAGCCCATCTGCGTGGTTTCTGTAGCAAAATGAGAGGGGCCGGGGGAAAAGATGAGTTGTTGATAGCATATTTCGGGCCTTCTTTTCTATGAGCAAGCGTCTTATCTGATCGCTGCACATCTTTAAAGCTCGGGAGTCTTGCAAGTGCTGGTTTTGCAGCTGTTGCACTTCTGCCTCCATTTGGGCTAACAAGTTGTAACAATGTCCGCTTTCAGTTTCAAAGTCTCTAGCCTGCCTAACCGCTTTACCTTCAAGGGCAACTACTTTTCTCATTAAATTGGCAACAATTTTCTCATGGTCCCTTTTCAACTGATTCAAGTATTGGCGACGCTCTTCGGTTTTTGTCGCCCACTGTGCTTTAAGTTCTTCCATGACGTTTTCAGCTTTTCCTAGCTCATCCCGCCATTCTCTGACTTCGCCTTCCAATATTTTTACCAATTGTTCATCGGATCGGCTCCTCGGTTGCTTATCGATGGTTATCTTCAACTGTCGGATTTGGGCCTTAAGAGCATCATTTTCTCTGACTAGTCTATTCTTTTCACCTTGATCCTCGGCAACCTGTACACTGTTCTCAAATTTTAGACTCTCGACTTGTTGCTTTAATTTACCAATCTCAACTCGATAGCTTTCTTCCTTTGCTAACCAATCCCACTGCTCTTGGGACGACTTGGAAAAATCTTCGAGATGAGGTCTTTTAGCCGGTCTCCCATATGCCACATCACCTCTGAACCATTCGTGATACCCTGGAGCAATTTCCCCTCTGACTCTATCAGACACACAAGTGTTTGCCATCAGATATTGACACTCACTCCAAATTTGACGAACCTCTTCCTCGGGGAATCGACCGTCAGGACTAATTTCGACCACTTGGGTACTCAAATCTTCATCTCTTGGTATTACTTGATATCTACCGAGTTGCCTCAGAACCCGATACGGTGCATAAGGTTGTATGCTTTTGAGTCCCATTAACAAAAAATGCGGTCGGGCTGCTGGCATATATATGACTTCCTCGACAGACAACCATCCAAGCACCCACTGTATCTGGCTAGCCTCGAGGTTCCGAAATAATAATGCCCAAGCCGTGACTCCTTCAGGTAGACCAGCCCCTTTGATTCTCGTACAAAATTCCCCTATACAAGTTTTCTCAGCCGAGCCATAACTCAATAACTGAGAGCGCGGGCACAAATGCTCAATCATCCACATTTGTAACAATAAGTTACATCCCTAAAAAACTTTGCCCCCAGCTTTGCACGCAGTGAGAGCTCTGAAGATATCAGCCACAATCATAGGTGCTAAAGTGCTTTTCCCCATGGTTTGCAAAGTACTGACGACGCCTGCTACTTTCAAATCAATATTACCATCTTTCCTTGGGAATATTACGAGACCCAAAAAAGCTACCATAAATGCCACTCGCCTGTGTTCCTCCCATTTTTGTCGGCTATTTCTGCTGCAAAGCTTAAAGTCTGGATTATTGAACCCGCCCACATGGCCATATCTATCATACACGAAGCGGAAACTGCAGAAACCCTTTGCAAAATCTGAGTGATGAACTGTCCGGGGTACTTTCAAGGAATCCAGGAATCGATGTATGGTAATGGCTCTAGGAGCAATCAAGTATTTGAATCTCAATGGAGCTTGGTCACTTCCAATGTACCCCGCTATTTCTTCTATTGTTGGGGTGAGTTCAAAGTCTGAAAAATGAAACACATTATGTGCCGAATCCCAATGGGCGACCAATGCCCTGATGATATCCCCCCGAGGCTGAATGTCTAATAAATCCGGAAGGTCTTTCAAATATTTTCTCACTTCGTCTTGCCCTTCTTTGCCCAAATCATTCCACCACAATTGCAGCTCAAAAGGGATTTTGGTCATTATTGAAAAAGGCTCATTTATTGTCGTGCTCATCCTGCACATTTATTAAAGCGTTTAAGCAAAAGAAAACTTTTATTTAACTCCAAAAACTACTATCTATATTATCGACTCAAAATTAACCCTATATTTCAAATGAAGAACTCAATTCTTAATTCTAATATTTTTAGATAAAAGACCCGATATTGCGACACGGCCTTCCTGCGCCTCAGGGGCGAAAATTTTAAGGCTGTGAGGGTCAAAAATCAAAATACGACCAAAGGTGGTTGTTTATGCAAAGTCAGCCCTCCGGTGCCCCGTTTGGGAATATTTGGCTATTTATGACATAACAACATCACCTGACTTATTTATGACTCTTTTTTATCGTTTTTCAAATTAGGAAACTCAATATTGCAAATACGGCCTTTCAACGTCTCGGGGACGAAGATTTTTAAGGCTGTGTGGGTCAACTGGACCAAATCTTAAATATGACCCTAAAGTGGTTGTTTATGCAAAGTCAGCCTTTCGGCGTCCCCTTCGGGAACATTCGGCTATGTCTTGATAAAACAACGTCACCCGACTTCTTAGAAATTTGACATATATATTTTGCTATTATTTTTTATTTTTATTTTTTATTTTTTATTTTTTGTAAAAGGGGAAGTTGACATCACCCGACTTATTTATGACAAAATTAAAAATCTTGACATGTTTTTTTTTGTTTTTTTTATATTTGTTTTTGGCTTTTTTAGCAAAAGGGGGGTTGGACCCGATGAGGGTTGCCTACGTATCTCACATCCGGTGAGAATCAAACCCGCGTAGTTCGGGCAAATTAACCGAACTATTTTAAAACATGACTCTTTTCCATTTTTATTTTTTCCTGGCAAGACAATCTATTTTCCTTTTCTATTTTTGAAAAAGACAAAATAACGATTTTTTTTCCATTTTCAACAAACAATAAAACAATCTATTTTTCAAAAAATAAAATAAAAATAAAAGACTCTTTTTTTTCTATATTTTTTAGTAAAATAAAATAAAATATTTTCCTCTTTTTTTTTCAAAATTTCGGCAGAGTTTCGCCAGTAATTGGTCATTGATTTTTTTTTCTAAAATAATCAATTAACTCCCTAACTGATATATTCTTTTTCCTTTTTTTTTCTTCAATTTTCCAACATTCCCGAGATTCAGAAACCGGTCAACATGCAAGTTCGAAACAAATATATGTACAGAGCAAGTAGGATGCATCAGAATGGTCTTTTCATTTCAGGTTGCTAGTCCTAGACGGACCCAACCCCTGTGTTGAGTCCCCTAAGTCAAATGCAACGTGATGCAAATAAGCGTTCCTACTAGGGATCCGGCATGAAGTCACGTTATTCTATATTCAAAACCTGGGTCAGTGTACTAGACTGTGTACCCGAGCGGACAACTCGAGTCGAGGAGGGGGCAACTTACCGGGAACCAAAAGGCCATCCGGCTTCGTAACTTGTCCGACCTCTTTCTTATTTCAGGGTATAACACTAACAGAATAGGGAGTCTCAACCAGTAAGCACATCCCCGGAGGTGAAGAGAGAAGGGTTCAACACAGTTTATATATACAGTCAAATAATATCAAAGCGGTAAAAGCAGCATTTAGCACATTAGGCTCAAACATGTAAAAATCAGATAAAGCCAAATATAACAATTTATCTAAGCTCGAATTTCTAACCCTGAACCAGTGGTTCTGGGTTTTTAAAAAAATAGTCCCCAGCAGAGTCGCCGGAGCTGTCACACCTCCTTTTTCCGCCCCCGCGAGGGTACAAGGGAGTTTTTTCCAATTAAAGGACAGTCGAAACGGGATTTGTTTATTTATTTCAGAGTCGCCACTTGGGAGATTTAGGGTGTCCCAAGTCACCAGTTTAATCCCGAATCGAGGAAAAGAATGACTCTGTATTACAGTCCGCGAACCAGAAATCCGGATAAGGAATTCTGTTAACCCGGGAGAAGGTGTTAGGCATTCCCGAGTTCCGTGGTTCTAGCACGGTCGCTCAACTGTTATATTCGGCTTGATTATCTGATTTTATACAAGTGTGAACTTATGTGCAAAATTTAACTTTTAAACCGCTTTTGTCATTTACTGTTATTTTATCAAGAATTGCAACGTCGTGAAAACATATCTCGAACCACGTTACATCAATGCACCCATGGTTGTTGACATATTTCGACTCGGTTGAGATTGTGATTTGGGTTACATAAATGTACACCCGTATTCAATAAAATAACCTTATTAAATATGCGCCAAAATACTACGCGTTATGATATTATTCGGTAAGACCGTGAATTTTACTAAATCGCCCATCTTGAAATCTAGTTATTTTCTTATATAAAAATAAATAAATAAATAAGATTGGAGGACTGCAATTTTTTGTATTATTTATTTATTTATTTGTTAGCGAGATCCTCCCTTATTTTATGAATACCCTTTAATGACTACATCTTTATTATTACTAAGTTTGTCCATAATTATGAAGTCAATCTCTACATACTTAAAAATAACATATTAATTACTAATTCAAAACAAATATTAATGGAAAGTAATATTACTAAAATGATAATTACGAACAACATGGAATTGCCCAAAAAGTAAAAAAAACTAATTATCCCATAGTTGGATTAAAACATATTGTTAGTATGACTTAAGCTTATTGAAATTAATTATTTATAAATACTGAAAATAAAAAAAAAACTTGATTACTAAACCATATTTCTAAAAGTTAAATAATTTAAACTTAACTAACCTTGTTTTAATTCACATCATGTCCTAATACTTGATTCGCAAACTAATTCATGTTTTAACTGAAATTAACTACATGATTCCGATTAACTTAATGTTGACAAAAAACCTTATGAATAAGGAATTAATCAATTTTTGCCAAACTGATTCAATAACGCCATTTTTTACGTTATTTCTTCTATTTTGATTATTAAACAGTTTTAATTAGTAATCCGTCTTGAATATATTTCCTAATAATCCGGTTAAGGCGTTATTTAATATATCGCTATAATATGTCTAATTATGCCAAATGACAGTGATTGACAGAATAATAATACATGAATAATCTAAATACAATACAAAAAAATTAAAACTAAATTAAAAATTTAACATTCCGTTCTTCATTTCAGCTTACAAAATGCCAAAATTACAGTTGTGTACCTGGTATTGCCAATATAAGAAGAAGAAAGTCAGTCACGCAGTAATAACAATACAGCACAGCAACAAAAGTCCAATAGCAATAACAACCCAGGAACAGAGTTTGCAAACCGGTGGAGTATTAATCCCAAAACAAAAGCTTCAAGCTTTGATGAAAAACAATTAATTCTGATTTCAAACAATGAAAGAAAGCAAAAGATTTTTTTTTGGTTAGTTTTTTTTTTGAAAGTTTAAATATTTTTTCGGAATTTTCTCTCTCTTAAATGTTCAGCCTTTTTTCTCTCTCTCTTATTTTCTTTCTGTTCAGATTCGTTCTTTCTCTTCTGTATTCTCTCGTCTCTGTCTCCTTATTCTGATTTCAAGACTTCTTATATATAACCCATCCCATAAATCTTTCAATTAATTAAAATCAATACTTTTTCTCTACCCAACCCATTATCTTCCCACTCATCCCCATTACTTTAAATAAACATATCACACCACCCCATTATATTTTGTCCCCCATGCCTAACATAAAATAATACAAGATTCCCCCACTAAATTTTGTCTTGTCCCCCCTTTATATTAAATAACCATATCACAACCCACCCCAATTTCATTTTGTCCCTCATGCTTCATATAAACAATTACAAAATGTACAATTCCTAAACTACCCCTCCGACCCTATTACAAATTACTATTTTACCCCCGAAAGTACTATAAATTACCAAACTACCCATCAGCTATAACACATCAATTAATCAAACTTAACCAAAATATAGACAATATGATTAATTTCTAACAATGTTCAAACAACAAATTTCATGAACATGATTTCTTCAACATTTCAACAACAAATCACATGAACATGATTTCTTCAACATTTCAACAACAAATCACATGAACACAAATTGAACAACAAAGAACAACTAAAATTTGATTGAACAATATTTTAGCAACAAACAATCCTATTTTCGGATTCAACAACAACAACAAACAAGTATATTTAGATTTCTAAATTCAATAATATTGAACTTAAAATCAACTACTCTAAAAACATTACAACAAACAATTCCTATATTAAACTTAAACAAGATTATGAGACAAATTCAAGAAATAATCATAAAGGATAAACAAGAAATCAAACTATACAAAATTCGGATTAAGAACAATTAAACAAAGTATGGACATGAATTAAATTTATTTTGAACAAAAACAACATGACGGATTCAAATGATTAAACCAACATACTTCCCTATCACAACTAAATTCTTTTAGGCAAATAACAAAACAAAACCTAAGAAGAAACAATTATGAATTTAAACTTGAACTTTAACAATATTGACCATTTTTGGAAAATACATAAAATACATAAAACAAATTGAGGAAACAATTAATTAAACTTCAATTTGTATCTAACTAACATTAAACTAACAACATTTACCTAAACAATAAAACAAACATGAAATAAACATGAAAAATTCACCAAATAATGAACAAACTAGAAAATTATTTCAACGAAGAACAAACCAAACAAGAATTGAATCATTTATCGATTTTGGATCCGAAAAATACCAAACAAAAATATGGACGATAAATGAGATTCAAAAACCAACTAACCAGAAATGAAACGACGAACAACGACCAACCAACGACGAACTCGGACAGTGATCGACGACATCGACCAAAACTCATCCATGTATGCGAACTCGACTAGACTGAAGCAGTAGCATCCACTACTGCTGGACATCGGCGCTTGAACTGAATGACGAAGATGAAGCAGAAGCAGCTGACGATGAAGAGAAATGGATGCAGCAGCAGCTTAATGAAGAAGCCATAGTCATCGAGGTTCGCGAACTCGACTGGACTGAAGCAGTAGCATCCGCTACTGCTGGACATCAGAGCTTGAAATGGACGCAGCAGTAGCTCGGACGCGAGGAGGAGCAGCGGAGACGGTGTGGTTTGGACGATGAAGCAGCGGGCAGTCCATGGTCGAGCTTGAGCTCGTCAATGGAGAAACAACGCTGGGGCGATGGACTATCGTGGTGGTTGTGTCGTTTGGTTGTGTATGTGTGTGTGAGTGTGACGACGTAAGGGGGTGTTCATGGGGGAGGGTGGTCGACGTTGCAGGCTGGGGTTTGTGGGGGGGGGCAGCCATGGATGGGGTGTTTTGGAGTTTTGAGGAAGAAGAAGGAAAATGAGGGGGGTGGGGTGGCGGATGATTTAGTAGTTTTAGGGTTTTTTTTTGTTTTATTTTGTTTGTAAAATAATAGGGGTGTTGGGTTATGGACCGGGTTGACCCGGTTTGAAATGGACTGGGTCGTTTGGGAAGATTGGGCCATTTTTTGGGCCTGTGGCTTGAAATCGAAGAAGAGGCCCAATTCCGACTTTCTTTATATTTTCGCTCTCTTTTCTTCTTTTTATTTCTCTAAAACTAAATTATAAAAATACTTAAATTATTATTAAGAACTAAATTAAGTTATAAAAGTGCAAATTAACTTCCAATAACAATTAACGCACAATTAAGTAATAATTAAGCATAAAATTGTATATTTGGACATTAAATGCTAAAAATGCAAACGATGCCTATTTTTGTAATTTTAATTTTTGTAAAATAAATTTAATTACTAACAATTGTAGAATTAAATCCTACATACAAAATGCGACATATTTTTATATTTTTATTAATTTAGCAAATAAACACGCACAGACAAATACAAATAATTATTCAAAATATCACAAAATTGCACACCAAAGAAAAATCATTTTATTTTTGAATTTTTGGGAGTAATTCTCATATAGGGCAAAAATCACGTGCTTACAAGATTTAGGGTCAAAATTGATGTTATTCGCGTGTTCTTGGCGGGAACACATGATTAACGTCAAGCTTGGTCAAAAAATTGAAAGACTTTGAAGAATTTTTCATTTTCCACTGTCCGAAACCGTCTCTTAAGGTATTTGTTCTTTTGTTTTCTCTGTTTGCTTTTCTTCTTCTTCGTTTTTTATTTTTTTTAGTTCTCCTCTCCTCTTATTCTGCTTCTTTCTTTTATTACTTATTTTTTCTATTTCTTCAAATCATCTGTGTATGCATGTTAGTTTTAGAGTTTATTTTGGTTAGCGTTGTTTTTGGTCTTGAGTTTTATTTTGAGTAGTTTAATTTTATGTTTCCATTTTTTTTCTTTGGGGCTCAGGGTTTCGTGAGTCCTTGTGACTTCACAGGCTTTTGTTTGTGTGGGCTTGAATGGGTTCGATATGAATTGGGTAAGGATTTTGTGAATCAGAAGCCCAAAGAGGGGATCAGCCTGGTTCTTGCAAGCCATGTCGGTTTAACCTTGGATCAATTTGACCCGTTTGGTTCCTGAAGTAAAAACAGGGGGTTTAAGAGTTAATTTAGGAATTATAGGTTGAGGAATCTTGTATAACTAACTTAGGAAGCTGCCTAGAAGGTGTGATTGGGACTAACTTAGAAAGCTGATTTTTAAACTGAGGGTATAGGAGCAAGAATGAAAATTTAAAAAGGATTAAAAGGCAAAAACTGAACTCATGTTCGGCTGCCCTAAAACTTCCCTATAAAGGCACTGTTTCTTCACTTTCAAGTCAGATTTTAGAGACTAAAAAAATACTAAAAAAATTGAAAACGGCTGAGCATCTTTAAAAAAAAAGACAACAAAAATACTAAAATTTGCCGGAGGTTTTCTGGGCTTCTAGTTCTTTGATTCTTTCAGTTGATAGGAGTTTCTACAAGTTTTCAAGTCGTGCATCTGGTTTAGAAGAGTTTAAGTTGATTTGAGAGCTTTGGTTTTGAGTTGTTGGTTTATTACTATTACATTGTTGACTGGCCTGCTGCTGTTGCTACTCCCTCACCCTCTTTTTTTTTCTCTTGGATTTTCCAGGTACTTTTTTTGGAACTATGGACATCACTCGAATGTAATGTGGAATTTGGGATTGGAAATGTGATAAAACTAGTGTTGTTTGTTGCTGAATTTCATTTCTTCTTCCTTATATCTCTTTTATGGCTGTAATATTTAGCTCTAGAGATATTTTGATTAGTCTATTGATCATGAGTGTGATGTACTAGCATTAGATTGAAGTTTTAAGTTGTATGATTCTTTGCTTAGTTGTCAGTTTGTTTGAAATTGGCTATAGGTGAAGGAAATGCCTTGTTGTGTTTGCAGTAACAGTCTAGGCCTGTATTGAATCGTTTGTTTGTGTTTGAATGTTATTTTGTTGGACTTGATGTTTAAAATCATGGCTGTCTAATGTCAATCTCACCAGTTTCTGTTGATATGGTATAGTATAAAGGTTTAATCAAGGTTTTGATTTTCATATCATTGTTCTTAAGCTACTTTGGGCTAAAAGTTAAAGTGGAATGCCGTATGGTTTGTGTTTGTATTTCATTAATAACATTGAACTCAAATAGTGCACTCTTTTAAAATGTAATATAGTCTTCAACCCGTTTTGCATATTGATGAAAAGTCCATTAAGCTTAGTTGGTATTGTCAAATGCAAACATCAGTCATAATTTTGTGGGGATTCGATTTTAAGCCTCTTTTCTTCACTAAATTTGGGCTCATTTTGGGCCCACGCCTGAAGGCCCTTGTGAACGGGAGAATGGTATGCTTTGTTATGTATGAGCCTGTTTTCTTTTCGATACAGTCATCTCAGCTGATGACTATTGCTGGCCCAAGCCCTGAAAATTGAACGTTTGTTTTAGTTTAATGCAAGCCTTTAATTATTAAGTTAAGTTTGAACGTTGGCCTAAAATGATTATAATTTCTTTAAGCCTTCCTTAATTAGTTAGATTCTTAAAATCAGTTTGAGGTGCGCCATATTAGCCAAACGTACAATTTATGGCCCTCAAGAGTTTAGTATGAACATCCTTTAAAATTGGAATTGAGGTGTGCCATAATGTAAAATTAGATAACCCCTGGCCCTTGGATAATTAATATGAACTCTTTAAAATTGAGGTGTGCCATTAGTTGAATCTTCCATGGCCCTCGCAAACTTGAAATTTCGTAGTTGCTTTAGGCGCGTAATTTAAATTAATTTTCTTAAACTCGGATGTGCATTTCATGTGACCCAACTCCAATTCTCAATAATGTTAAATAAAATGTGTCGTGGACCGCGGGTGCATTTCATATGGAGTGGTTCGAGGCGTGTTTTAAATAATGTTGAATCTTCTTAAAAATGATTAAAAGCGGTTTAATAGGTTAAAATATACCATAGGTTTAAAATGTATTAAAATCAGATAATAGGCCAATAATAACAGTTGAGCGACCATGCTAGAACCACGGAATTCGGGAATGCCTAACACCTTCTCCTGTGCTAGAACCAATAATCCCGTTTCGATTGTCACTTAAATTGAAAAACACTTCCTTACACCCTTTCGGGAGTAGTAAAAAGGAGGTGTGACAGCTCTGGTGACTCTGTTGGGGACCAAACCCAGAATCTCTAGTTCAGGGTTCAAGAATTCGAGCTTAGAATAATTGTTATATTTGACTTTATTTATTATCTGGTTTTATTCACATGTTTGGGCCTAATGTGCTAAATGTTACTTTTTACCGCTTTGATATTGTTGAACTGTATATAAATTGCTACGAATCCCTCCTCTCTCTGAGTCTTCTAAATCATATGGAAAGTATGCATTTCGTGTGACTTCTCTTCTGTTAGAGTCATTCCAATTTTAGAACTAGTTTCGGACAAGTTGCAAAGCTGGTGAAGCTTCTCTATTCCCGGTACGCTGCCCCCCTCGGCTCGAGCTGTCCGCTCGGGTAAGCCAGGTCTAGAACAAATAAACCCAGGTTTTGAACCTAGTATAACATAGCCTCATGCCGGATCCCTAGTAGGAGCGCTTGTATGCATCATGCACATTTTGACTTTGGGGACTCAACACAGGGGTTCGGTCCGTCTAGGACAGGTGCACCTGAAATCAAAAGACCATCCTGATGAATTTTGCTTGCTACTTGCGCATTTATTTGATTCAAAATGCATGTTGACCGGCTTCTAGAATAAGGTAAAAATTTAGAAAAACCAAATTGAGGTGAGAGAGAGGAAATTACTCGCCTGTGGAAAACCTGGTGTCCAAAATACTCCGAAACTCTGCCGAAATTTTCTGAAGAAAAATCTAGTTTAAAAGTTGGTGTTTTTGTTGCGTCAAAATTGGCCGAACTACATAAGTTTGATTCTCACCGGATGTGGGATACGTAGGCAACCCACATCGGATCCAACTACTTTTGCAAAAATAACCCAAAAAATGTGAAGTGTCGCTGTTTTGTCATAAATAAATTAGGTAGCGCCATACTTGTCTAAAATAGCCAAAATGCCCCCAAAAGGGCGACAGAAGGCTGTCTTTGCAAGAATAGCCACCTAGGGCCCCTTTTCAAATCTTGGTTGATTAACAAACACAACCTAAAAATTTTCTTTCTTGAGGTGCTGAAGGGCTGTATTCACAAGAATGTTTTGTTCTAAATTTTGTGGAAATGAGTGTTTTTCTCTTGAGTCAAAGTAAATCACAATCTTTTAATCAATCACCTTAAATAAATGTGCAGGATGAGCACAATTGAAAATGAACCTTTCACAGTCCACGAGGAAATCCCGTTAGAGCTACATATGTGGTGGCATGATTTGGGAGAGGTCAGCAGAAAAATTGTGATAAAAGCTTTGGGTGGTCTTGTTGGGCTTCTGAAGATTAAGCCGAGGAAGGATATAATTGAGGCCTTGATACCCTTCTGGGACCCAGTACATAATGTGTTTCATTTTGCTGATTTTGAGCTAACTCCTACGCTTGAGGAAATAGCGGGCTACGCTGGCTTCAGTGAGAATCTCAGAAATCAATACCCGGTGGCACCTAGAACAATGACTCCTCATAAGTTTCTGGACCTGTTAAGCATCAGTCGGGAAGTTCAAGACAGAAATTTGGCCGAAGGATTCTGTACATTCTATTTCTTGTACCGACGTTACGGGAATACCCACGGTTTTGAGATGCTATATACCGGTCTTACTCACTCGAGGAACAAAGATAGGTGGGAAACACGGCGAGGATTGGCTTTTATAGTGGCGTTCCTGGGTGTTTTGATTTGTCCCAGAAAAGATGGAAAAATAGAGTTGGGGCTTGTGGGGATAACCGACTTCATGACGAAAAAGGCAAATAGCACCATTGTACCGATGATCTTGGCAGAGATTTACCGAGCTCTAACCGTCTGTCGAGAGGGGGGAAAGTTTTTTGAAGGATGCAATATGCTTTTACAACTCTAGATGGAGGAACACCTTTGCCACTGTCCGGGGTACATGAAATATGGCATGACCGGTCTTGAATGCATTGAAAAACATGAAAAATGGGTGGAAGACTATGAGTTTCCGGACAATACGGAAGCATGGTATGCACACTTGAGCTCTCTGACTGCAAACAAGATTGAATGAACATTCGGCTGGTTCTCGGTCAGTGAAGTCATTTGTATGTCGGCCGAGGTGTGTTTTCTTCTATTGATGGGCCTCCGGAGCATTCAAACTTATGCCCCGCACAGAGTTCTATGTCAGTTAGGCAGGTACCAGATCATCCCACATGATGAGGACTTGAGTCGGCAGGTTATCGAATTAGAACCAAAAGCTGCTTTTCCAGAAGAAAGGGTGCGTCGAATTTGGCATCAATGTAGGTTCTTAGGGCTAAAGACTCAGGTACGAGATCTATCCAGAGGCGAGTTGGAGCCTAGTTATACAGCTTGGTACGGTAAAAGGTCCTAAACCCATCTAGAGCCCGAACGGCCTGCAAAAAGGCCCCATGTCCAACAATTCACTGATGGAGCGCAAGAGCAATGGGATTGGTTGGCAAAGGAGGCAAACTACAGAGCCACCATAAGCAAATTGGAGGTACAAATCCGAGATCTTAAATTTGACAAAAGTGTACAGGCCGCCGCCGATGAAGGGGAAAAGAAGAAATTGGGTTCAAGAAAACCAGGCCCTTCGAGCACAGATTCAAAAAATGAAAATAGCTGCCGAGAATCAAGAAAGGAGCCAAAAAGGATGAAAGACTCATAAGGGGACTCAAGAGGAAAATAGCTGAGTGTGAGGATGATTTGGAAAAATCTAAGGGTAATATGGCGAGAGCTCGGGCACAGTTAGCGAAGAATGCAGAGGGACGGGCAGCTTTCGTTCAGCAGATGAAAGAAAGATATGAAAAAGGGGTCACAGGTTGGGAAAAGAAGATTAGCAACCTCGAAAGTAAAATGGCTAAACAAGCCAAGAGTTTCAAAGCCGAGAGAGAACAGTAGTACGCTTTGATGGCACAGTTTGAGGGAGACCTACAACACTTGCAAGAGCAGAATCATACCGCCACCCAGATCTTAGAGGCTAGATCCCAACAGATTGGGCGTTTGTTGCAAGAAAAGGGCATCATGAGGGAAAGGATCAAAAGGATCGTCGACTACATCACGATGAAATGCAGTGAGTGTGAGGACATGACTAGATCCATGTTCTTCGCCACTGTAATGATCTTTGTCTGCCAGATAATGGAGGATCTCTATCGTCTCCAATGGGATCTGGCGCATAGGCCCATGGTGAGACCGACTGATGTCCTGCGGGCCCCTAGAGCAGTTGATGCATTGATGTATTCGTGATTTTTAGTCGAGTCTGTATTTTCATCTTTTTGTTGGAGTCTGTTAGTATGCTTTCGAGTTTGTATTTTCATCTTTCGGTTGGAGTCTGTTAGTTCCCCTTTTCGAGTCTGTTAGTTTTTATGATTAAATTCGGTAGGATGAGTCATTGTAATCAAAATATTTTTATTTTATGAAAAATTTGAAAACCCCAAAATATTTTTTTATCCCTCAAAACTATGCTTGGTCTGATTCATGCGGCGTCATGATACGTATGCAATCCCCATAGGATTCGATCATAATAAAAAAAAAAGAAAAAAATCAAAAAAAAAAGAAAAGAAGAAGAAAAAGAGAGAGAAAACAAGAAACTATGGGAGGGAAACAATGGCAAAACAATAAGAGAATGAAGAACAACGAGAAATCAAGCAAAGAAAGGCAGGAGTGAAAAAAAAGAGAAGTTGCAAAATGAAAATTAGGGAAAGCCGGGATGCCGCAAGCAACCGATCAAATGCATAATAGAAATGGTTAACTACTTAGGTGCATTGCATCCCCAATGTATGGTTGCCTATCTGTTAAGCTCTAATCGCTAATAAGTTTGTTGTTGAAATCAACTAGGAAGGTGGTTAGTTTGTTTGGCATTCTGGCAACTCACCCATACAATACCAGGTCCAACAACAAGTTGGTCATGGCTAACCAAGAACTGGATGCAAGTGTTATTGATCCGTCAAGAGATGGGGAAGAGTCTGATGTTAATCTGAAAGAGGAGCTGTATAAGCTGAAACAACAGATGGCAGAGATGTACCAGGCATAGGTGAAAGGGCATCCACCACCATCCTACCCCGCCAACCCTACTTTCGTCCCGCCATTGGCTCAATCCCAGGAACCTCCCACTATTGATTCATCTCCAGGCTTTCCCATTTACCACCACTACCAAGGCACCACTTCCCAAACACCACCAGCTCCACCACCCAAACCAGTTCCATACCCTCATCCACCAGTCACCCCTATTTTCGTGGCACCCCCACCTGCTACACTCCACCGATACTCCAGTGAGCCTTTATTCCAGACCCAAGATAACCAATACTATCCCCTGGAACCTACTTTCAAGGCCCCAGAACCTTACTCTTACACTCCTTGTTTCGACCTCCCTGTTGATATTGAGAAACCACCTAAAAATCCAGACATGAGGAGATGTTCCGGAAGGTTAAAAGCCTAGAACAGTCATTCAGAAACATGCAGGGATTGGGAGGCTAGGTGAGCGTGGCCTACAAAGATTTGTGTCTATTTCCTGATGTTCAACTGCCAGTAGGATTTAAGATACCCAAATTTGATCTATATGATGGGAAAGGAGACCCGGTGACCTATTTGAGGGGATTCTGCAGTAAAAGAGAGGAGCCGGTGGGAAAGAAGAGCTGTTGATGACATACTTTAGCCTGAGTCTGAGCGGCGCGGCGTTGGAGTGGGACAGTCGTTAGGATCATAGCAGATGGTACACATGGGATGATTTGGCCCAAGCATTCGATTGTCATTTCCAATACAACCTCAAGATTGTTCCAGATCATTTATCTTTGACTAAGATTGAGAAGAAGCCTAGTAAAAGTTTCAGGGAGTACGGTTTTTGTTGGAGAGAACAAGCGACAAGGGTTGACCCTCCAATGAAAGAGAGCGAAATGGTGGATTACTTTCTGTAGGCCCTAGAGCCCACTTACTACGACCATCTGGTATCAGCCATAGGCAAGTCCTTCAACAAGGTAGTGAAGATGGGTGGCATGGTGGAAGAATGACTTAAATCAAACAAAATCCTGAGTTACTTGGCTATTAAGGCAACTACCCAAGCCATTCAAAATGGTACCGGGGGAGTAATCAGAAAGAAGAAGAAAGAAGATGTGACAACAATTGATACAGGATCATGGTTTGGACCCCGAGGCCCGTCACACCATTATACTCAACCTCGAGCCTACTACCAAACCCCTACCCAAACCCCATATAATCCACCCCAACATTACCTCTCATCACCAGACCCTCATTTTTCCACCCACCATGCCCAAACATACACCCAACCTTCTACCCACGCACAATGGCGTGCACCAGCCCTACAAAACACCTACCCAGCTCCACAAAATGCTTACCCACCTCTACGAGCCTACCGAAACCCTCCCGGCCCAAGTTTCCATCCCAATCAAGCATTTAAAAATGAGAGGTTGCAGTAGAAGAAAACCTTCACCCCATTGGGGAAATCCTATACTAGTTTGTTCCACAGACTGAGACAATTGGATATGCTGAGGCCAATTGAGTCAATATTGCCAAATCCTCCTCCAAAGAATCTTGACTACTCTGTAAGCTGTGAATATTGTTCTGGCACCCCGGGGCATGATACGGAGAAGTGCTAGCACTTGAAAAATGCCATTCAGGAGCTCATTGACACAAACCGGATTGAAGTCCAAACTCCAAAGGCACCCAACATCAATCAGAACCCGTTGCCAACCCATCAGGAAACGAACATGATCAAGATAGTAGATAAGGGAGGGGAGCCCAAGAAGCCTTCACAAACCATCATGATGATTCGGTCCAGTAAGGTCAAGCCAGTTAAAAAACCAACAGTTGAAGGATCAGTGAACAAGTTGAGCCGGACAAACGGTGAACCATCTACGGTAGTCAAGAATGGATCCCCAAGTGATGTTGTAGCAAAACAAGGAAAGTCAAAAGTGGTTGTGCCAGGAGTGGCAAACAAGCCTATCATAATTGTAGAGGGTGTCCGTACGAATTCTGTCATCATCAAACCTGTAACCCAGTTGCCGATAGTCAATAGCAAGGCTATCCCGTGGAACTATGAATGGGTGATAGTGACCTACAAGGGAAAGTAAGTGAAAGAAGAAGTCAATGAGGCCCATGGATTAACTCATTTAGGGAGATGCCTTGCCCCGGAAGAGTTAAGGAAAGCTAAAACATCCAGAGATAACCCAGTTCTAGTGAAAAACATAGTGACTGAAGAAGAGGCGGAGGAGTTTCTAAGAAAAATGAAGGTACAAGATTATGTCATCGTGGAGCAGTTGAGAAAGACGCCTGCTTAGATTTCATTGTTATCATTGTTAATCCACTCAGACGAGCATCGTTGGTCCTTAATGAAAATTCTGAACGAGGCTCATGTTCCCCGATAAAATTTCAGTAAACCATCTGGAAAAGATCGCCAACAAAATATTTGAGGTGAACAGGGTTACTTTCTCCAATGATGAGTTGTCGGTGGAAGGTACTGAACACAACAAAGCTCTCTATATTACGATAAAATGTGAAGATTCCGTGGTTACCATGGTATTAGTTGACAATGGTTCTAGTACAAACATCTGCCGTCTCTCTACTCTGAACAAGTTGAAAGTGGATGATGAGAGTATTAACAAGAACAACATCTGCATTCAGGGTTTTGATGGTGGAGGAAAAGATTCAGTTGGTGATATAGTGCTTGAATTGACAATAGGACTGGTGGAATTCACCATGGAGTTCCAGGTGCTAGGCGTGGTCGTCTCCTACAATTTGCTGTTAGGTCACCCTTGGATTCATGCCGCTAAAGCAGTCCCATCCACTCTGCACCAGATGGTCAAGTTCGAATGGGATAGGCAGGAGATCGTCGTGCATGACAAAGATAATTTGTGTGCTCACAGTGATGCCTCTGTCCCGTTCATTGAGGTTGAAGATGACAAAGGGCCCTGGGTCTATCAAATTTTTGAAATAGTGTCGGTCGAGAAAGTTCTAGAAGGGAAATGTGTTCCAACTCCAAAGATAACCTCTGCATCAGTCATGGTGGCCTTTGAAATGCTGAAAAATGGCTTCGTGCCCGGTAAAGGTCTGGGTGCATCTTTGCAGGGTATCATACAGCCAATGTCCCTTCCTGAAAATTTGGGTACGTTCGGTCTTGGATTCAAACCTACAACGGCAGATGTAAAAAGGGATATAAAGTTGAAACAGAGGGCGTGGGCACTTCCAAAGCCTATCCCACGTCTCTCCAGGTCGTTTGTCAAGTCCTGTGCCAGAAATGCCCAGTGACAACAGTTCCAAGTTCTGTGGTTGACATTGATGAAGAGTTAATAGAAAGGTTCCAAAGGTTGTTCGATGATGTGAATATGGTGGAAATTGGAGAAGGTTCTAGCAAAGCAGATGTGCAGTTTGTCGGGCGGAATGCAAACCTTAACAATTGGGAGGCTACTCCTCTCCCTACCCGGAAGGAGTTTTGGTAGTTTGCTTTGATTTCCTTTCAGTTTATCTGGATTATTTCAGGGTTGTAATTCGGATTTTATGTTCCGTCCATTTGGATGTATAAAACCTGTTATCTTTTATTTTCAATGAAATGCAATTTCCCTTTTTCCGTCATTCATGATAGTTCTATTTTTGTTTTTCTTTTCTTCCATGTACAGTTCTTTTTATGCTAGCTCTAGTGACATGACATGCACGCATATTCTAGGCTTGGTATTAAAAGTTAGTTTAATCATGAAGCAATGAAACAAGTTTTGAAGATGAACACTTAAGGGAGATAAGTACAGATTTGGACATTTTGAGATCATTTGAAACCCGAACTGCGTGAAACTGGGGCAGGTAATTTGGGAAGTTAATAGGGTGACAAGAATTCGTAAAGGAGAGTGCATCCCGGACAATTTGAAGCAAGCAACTTTGAGTTCAAGTGCATCTCAAATTACAAGATAAAGTCAAGAAAGTTTTCTCCGGATTGACGGAGGATATCCATTGTGAAGAGGGAATCACCCAACGAGAGTTCTGTACTTGACAAGATACTAAAGAAAAGTGGAAGGCATATCAATGATATTAATGCCGAAGTCGCAAAAGAAATATTGTGCATGATCTTCACTTTTCATTTCAAGTTGCATGTGTTGTACTTGACATTTTTAGGGATTGGGAGGCCCACTTTCAGCTACCCAAACACCTATACCCATTTGATACCCTTTTGAGCCTATACTGATTTCTTTGACCTCCCCTCTTTTGGAATCAAGTTAGAGTCATACAAAAAAAAAGTTCATGTCCCCATAAGTTTATTTTAGAAAGCTAATTCCAAAAGGAAAATTCAAAAAAAAAAGAGAAAAAATAGAGATAAAGAAAAAAAAGAAAAAAAGAGAAAAAGAAGGAAAAATAAAAAAAAAGAAAAAGAAAGGAAAATAGAAACAAACGTATCTTTGTGAACTACGTTTGACATGATTCTTGTCACCACAAGATACGTATGCAGCTTTACGGTTCGGTCATACCAAGTAAAATGTTTCGTAATCCCACATAGCCAAGAGTGGGGTAGTTTTCTTAGAAATTCCACCACAAAAGAAAAGAAAAAAAAGAAGAGCGAATCAAATTCTCTTATTTTAGAAATTGGGACATATTTTTTAAAATGGATTCCAAAAGTTGTAAATAAATTAATCCCGTTGTCTTAGTTATTTTGAGTCTTTATGATATCCTTTCTTTCTAACCCTGTCCAAAAGCCACATTACAGTCCAAAAAAGACCTCCCAGATAATTTTTTAGAGTGCCGAGCTAGACATTCCAGGAGCACATGATATTCTTACCATGGTTGATGCCTCGCCATCTGCAGAATCAAAGGAAATAAGAAGAAAAGAACAAAATGAGAGATTCTTATTGATGAAAACCTTCACAGGTACCATAAGGCGACGGGGAGTTGAGAGAAAGAACAAAATGAGAGAGGCTTGATGGTGAAAATCCTTCGGGCACTACAAGTCGAATAAGGATCGTGAATCAGATTGGATAATCGGAGCATTGAAGCTCAGTTTCACTGTTTAGGGGCCTAACAAGAGTTGAACATCAGACTTGCTTGACAGATTAGGCCACTTAATCCAAAGGTGCATGTCATGGTCATTAGAGTTGGTATCCACATCTGATAAGTTTCTACATTGTAGTTTTCTTGTTAGGAATCATCTCTTTCCATCGTCCTTTACTCTGTTCCTTTTGTCTTATTTACTTCTTCTTCCTGAGTCTGTTTGGTCAGAACAAGTGAGAAATGACTTCAAAATTTGCCACCAGCTTTCCAATTGCACAAAGCGGGATCTGGCTAGCACATCAAAGTGACATAAGTTAGGAAAAAACAGCGTGCGCACCGAGTTGGTAACAATCAACGTGCTTTTAGATTCATGTGAAATACAAAGGTTTGGTATATGTCGATTCATGAACAATGCAACAGATAGAGGATGTTGTGTGAATGGATCAAAGGTATTTTCTGTGATAAGGTTGACAGAGAAAGTGGTTAACCAATGACAAGCAAGGTCTTCCAAGCGGAAATCAAAGTTATCATGGCAAGTGAAAGAGAAATAGACCTCAAGGCCAAGGCTAGTGGCATACTTTAGGGAAAAATAATACACGCACTAAGTTGGTAACAATCAACGTGCTTTGGGATTCATGTGGGATAAAAAGGTTCGGTTAATTTCAATTCATGAGCAAATGCAACAGATAGAGGATGTTGGGTTTTAACGGATCAGAGGATTTTCTGTGAAAAGGGTGGCAGAGAAAGTGGTTAGTCAATAAACAAGCAAGGCCTTTCGAGTTGAAATCAAAGTTATCATGGGAAGTGAAGGAGCAATCGCCCTCAAAGTCAAGGCCACAAATCAAACAACATATTTATAAACTCACAGGTTTTCTTTGTTTGAAACAGGGACAAAAATTGTGTCCAAATCAAAGCTTGGAAGTTTGAATTTTTTTTCAAGTGTCGTGCCCAAATTTTGTCAGCACAAAGGCGGTTTGAGAAGGGGAAAGAAAAATTTGTTCGATCTACAGGAACCGTCCATGAGGAAAAGCATGGTTCAGGGACAAGGAATTTTGTTCGTTCTGCAGAGATCCTCCAGGAAGAAAGCATGGCTCAGGTAAGTTCATTCTCGGCTTTTCAGGACCCTCCTGGATAATGGGATTTAATTTAAAATTTTCAAGACCCTCCTGGATAATGGGACCTAGTTAAAATGCAAAACATTCATGCGTAACAAGATCTAGCATAAGTTTTACCTTGAGGAAATATAAGTTGGCTTTGAAGTTTCATTCTTAGAATAGGATTCAATTCGAAATTTTCAGGACCTTCCTGAATAATGGGACTTAGTTTAAGACCTCCCTTAGATGCTGAGATTTAGCATAAGTTTCACCGTTAGGAAGTTGAATTTAGTTCTAAAATTTTCACCCTTAAGATGAGATTTGATTTTAAACTTCAGGCCCATCCTGGATAATGGGATTTAGTTTTAAGGTCTTCATAGATAACAAGATTTAGCGGAAGTCGGACCTTTAGGAAATATAACTTAGCTTTAAAACTGTCATTTAACTAGGAGTTTTCAGGACCCTCCTGGATAATGGGATCTAGCTTTTAAAATTCTTTTAGATTTTCAAGTAATATGATTCAATTAACACTCACAGATGTGCCCAGCTATCAACTGGGGCAGAAAAATTCCGTTTGTTTTGTCTATTTTGTTGAAATCAGGCACCCACCTGGAGAACAGGGGAAGACAACATGAGTTTCAAGAATGGAAAACAGTTCAAGCCCAAGCAATCAGGTACCCACCTGGAAAAACAAGGGAAGACAGTTCAAAGGAAAAGCAGTCGCAAGAGGAAGTAGTTCAAGTCCAGCAATCAGGAGCCCACCTGAAGAACAAAGGGAAAACAAATCAAGTTCCGAGGAAAAGCAATTAAAGTGTTGGAAATCAGGAGCCCACCTGGAGAACAAAGGGAAATCAATTCAAGTGTTGGTAATCAGGAGCCCACCTAGAGAACAAAAGGAAAAGCAATTCAAGTGTCGGTAATCAGGAGCCCACCTGGAGAACAAAGGGAAAACAATGCAAGTGTTGGAAATCAGGAGCCCACCTGGAGAACAAAAGGAAAGCAGTTCAACTGTTGGAAATCAGGAGCCCACCTGGAGAACAAAGGGAAAACAGTTTAAGTGTTGGAAATCAGGAGCCCACCTAGAGAACAAAGGGAAAGCAGTTCAAGTGTTAGACATCAGGAGCCCACCTGGAAAACAAAGGGAAAGCAATTTAAGTGTTGGAAATCGGGAGCCCACCTGGAGAACAAAGGGAAAGCAGTTCAAGTGTTGGAAATTAGGAGCCCACCTGGAGAACAAAGGGAAAGCAATTTAAGTGTTGGAAATCAGGAGCCCACCTAGATAACAAAGGGAAAGCAATTCAAGTGTTGGTAATCAGGAACCCACCTGGAGAACAAAGGGAAGCAGTTCAAGTTTCGAGGAGAAACAGTTCAAGTGATGGAAATCAGGAGCCCACCTGGAGAACAAAGGAAAACGAGTCAAGGGAAAAGTAGTACAAGTGTTGGAAATCAGGAGCCCACCTGGAGAACAAAGGGAAAGCAGCAATGTTCAAAGGAAGACAATTCAAATATTCGCAATCAGGCGCCTACCTGGAGAATAAGAGAATTCACTTCAGAATGCGATTCAAGTCAGCAACGAAAGAAGCTCGCGACAAGAATGCGAGTCAACAGTCCGAGATGATCAACGGAAGTAAGTAACAGTCCAGAATAAAAAAAAGGGAAAGGCAAGAAGTGAATCCAGATGCAGAAGTTGATGAAAATGTGAGCTGCTCAAGACATGACTGAAGTCACAAGCATGATATGTCCAGTTTTGGTCCGAAAATCTGAAGAAGAATGAACTAGCACCTGCAACTAGCAAGTGCCAAGGTTCAAATCCAAAGTCTGCATGAAGAACCATTCAAGACTCAAAATCAAGCTTCAGAAGACTTATAGATAGGAATCTTGTAACTCATAGTTGACAGGCTTAGTTAATCTTTTTCCCTTTTTTTGATTTTGATGTAATAACAGGACCGCGGATCGGAACTTCAACGGTACCTCAATCGGCTCTCCACCTCGGTACTCCATCACTGTTCCTAATTCTGAACTACACGTGGCCTGGCCTTTATAGCCAAGGATCAGTTACATTCTCCTTCCTCTTAGTTTTTGGTCTCCTTAAATGAGGGTTGGGTCAAAAAACCTGTCTAGTCGTTCTTTGTTTGAAAAATCTTCGTGTTTCCAGTCAAAGAGGGGCAGCTGTAGACATGTGATTTTTGACCCTCCCCAAGATTTTTTATATTTTAGCATGTAAATATTTAATTTAAGTCTAATATTGCTATTTCAACTAATTTTGACTCTTTTATTTTATTTTATTACACGAAAATAAAAATTACAAAAAAATAATTTCATTAATGTTTTGTAGTCATTTTTAATCTTGAAAAATACCAAAAATAATTTTGTTTTAACGGCCAGTCTTATTTTAACAGTTATTTTACTTAAGTAAGACTAATTAATAAATGAGGTTGTATTTTAGTCTCATTCGCGGAGAAATAATAAAACTTGGGCTCGAGCAACCCATTTTTAGGCCTAATTTTGGACCTAGCCCATAATTTCCAAGCCCATAATTCCTAGGTCCATACCCCTTAACCTAAACAAACCTACAAAAACCTAGACCTACATAGACCTAACGCCTAATATCCTAGACCGAGGACACATGAGAGCGCCATTTTTTCTGATTTTGAGAGAATAGAAACGGCTTCAGTCACCTTCTTCATAAAAAAGACTCTAAGACCTGAAAAATGACCTAGTAGCTAAGAGATCAGATCAGCCGTTGGAGCTTCTTCTCTAACAAAAAACTCAATAGCAACCTCAACCTTCAGACACCTAAAAGGCCCTTCCAACAACCCGTTCCTCTCCTGGTAACGCTGCCAGCAATAGAACAACGGCGAACTCGCCGGAAAACGCACAAAACCATACGTAAATCTCCACCTCCAACTAAAGAACGTGACTAAAACAGCCACGAACATCTCCACCACTACCAGCCCATTTCAGCCACGAAAGGCTGTCCCTTTAGCTCTGAAACCCCAACAAGATAGTAGATCTTTGGATCAATGTACCCACGAAAATCTCTGTTTTAATATCATGGATGTATTCACGTTAAGATCAGTTCGTGCTTCTCTGTTTGAGTCAAAATTTGGTTTTAAAAAATAGATTTCGTGTGAGATCCGTTCGGAGTTGACGAGCGAAGTTGCTAGTTCGAGGTTCGTCGTGGTCGAATTTGAGTTTGTCGAATTTCAGTTCGTTATTGAGGCTTTGGAAGTCAACATTGAGTCCTATCATATTCAACACATATATGGCAATGAATGCTGTAGATGCGGCAATTGAATTTTTAAGAAAGCCAGGCAGTTAGAGCCAAACAATGGTTAGTGACGTTCAATTTCACTTTTGACTTTTTAAGGGAGAAGTACAAAGAATATTTTGCTACTGTGATTAATGTATGTATTGTCATTCCTATTTGATTTTCTTATGTGTTAATTCTTGTCTACTTGTGCATCTGTATATTTTATGTTGTATTAGATGATTCTCTAGTAGCCAAACAAGGTTGTAATCTTTAGTCTTTCATACTCTACTTGTTTTATTCAAGTTTAATATTAATTACTTTTTTGATGATATGATCCCGTTGTTTCTGTAATTGTTCTCTGTGGTTTTGAATTTTCTCGCTCGGTTATCTGCTCGTGTTTACTCGAATTGGTTATAGCTGAACATGATTTTGTCACAATATAGAAATTGGGTTACTATTCATCAATTGAACTACGTCAAATTAGATTAAAGGGGCTCCGGTGTGCATTTCATGTGACCCTGCCATAATTTTGAATAATAATAGAATGAAGCATGTTGTAAATCATCCGGGTGTGCATTTCATGTGACCCGATTCTAATTTATAACAGGGTTAAATAGAACGTGTCGTGAACCGCGGGTGTATTTCATGTAGCGTGGCTTACGATGTGTTTTAAATAACCTTGAATTTTCCCAAAATATTAAAAGCAGCTAAAAGGTTAAAAAGTGCACAATAGGTTTAAAACGTGTAAAAAATCAGATAAATAGGCCGATAATAATAGTTGAGCGACCGTGATAGAACCACGGAGCGCAAGAATGCCTAACACCTTCTCCCGGGTTAGCACAATTCCTTACTCGGATTTCTGTGTTCGCGGACTATAAAATAGAGTCAATCTTTACTTGATTCGGGATTTAAAATCGGTGACTTGGGACACCATAAATTATCCCAAGTGACGACTCTGATTTTTAAATAATAATCCTGTTTCGATTGTCACTTAAATTGGAAAAACTCCCTTATATCCTTTCTGGGGTGATAAAAAGGAGGTGTGACAGAGTCAAGAAACATACCTCAAGCCTCAAACAGGTGAGGATATCTGCTCCGCATCTCTCGCTTGGTTTGCCAAGTAGCCTCATCCACGGGCCGACCTCTCCACCGTACTTTCACTGAAGCTATATCTTTTGACCTCAACTTCCGAACCTGATGACCCAAAATAGCTACTGGATCCACATCATAGGTCAAATCATCATCCAACTGAACCGTGCTGAAATCCAGAACATGAGACGGATCCCCAATATACTTCCGGAGCATAGAAATATGAAATACCGGATGCACACTCGACAAGCTGGGTGGCAAAGCAAGCTCATCACCTACCCAATCCTCCGAAGCACCTCAAAAGGCCCAATAAACCGCGGACTCAATTTCCCTTTCTTCCCAAATCTCACAACACCCTTCAAGGGCGAAACCTTCAACAGAACCTTCTCACCAACCATGTAGGACCCATCCCGAACCTTCCTGTCAGCATAAGTCTTTTGCCTCGACTGCGCGATACGAAGCCTCTCCTGAAACACCTTCACCTTTTCTAAAGCATCCTGCACCAAGTCTGTCCCCAATAGCCTAGCCTCACCGGGCTCAAACTAACCAACTGGAGATCTACACCGCCTCTCATACAAAGCCTCATATGGAGCCATCTGAATACTCGACTGGTAGCTATTGTTATAAGCAAACTCTACAAGCGGTAGAAATTGATCCCATGACTCTTCGAAATCAATAACACAAGCACGCAACATGTCCTCCAATATCTGAATAGTGCACTCGGACTGCCCGTCCATCTGAGGGTCAAAAGATGCGCTCAACTCAACCTGAGTACCCAACTCTCGCTGCACAGGCCTCCAAAACTACGATGTAAATTGAGTGCCCCTATCAGAAATGATGGAAATGGGGACACCATGCAAACGAACAATCTCCAGAATATAGATCCCTAGCATCCGCTCCGAAGAATAGGTCGTACACATAGGAATGAAGTGTGCGGACTTGGTCAGCCAATCCACAATCATCCAAATAACATCAAACTTTCTCAAAGTCCGTGTAAGTCCAACAACAAAGTCCATAGTGATCCTCTCCCACTTCTACTCGGGAATATCCATTTGCTGAAACAAACCACCCGGTCTCTAATGCTCATTTTTCACCTGCTGACAATTGAGACACCGAGCTACAATCCCACAATATGTTTCTTCATTCTCCACCACCAACAGTGCTGCCTCAAATCCTGATACATCTTCGCGGCACCAGGATAAATGGAATACCGCGAGCTATGGACCTCTTCCAGAATCAACTCCCGAAGCCCATCCACATTGGGCACACAAATCCGGCCCTGCATCCTCAACACCCCATCATCACCAATGGTCACATCTCTAGCATCATCGTGCTAAAATTTGTCCTTAAGGACAAGCAAATGCGGGTCATCATACTGGCGCTCTCTGATGCAATCATATAAGGAAAACCGAGAAACCAAACAAGCCAATACCCCACTAGGCTCCGAAATATCTAACCTCACGAACCGATTGGCCAAGGCCTAAACGTCAACTGCAAGAGGTCTCTCCCCAATTAGAATATATGCCAAACTCCCCATACTCACCGTCTTTCGACTCAAGGCATCGGCCACCACATTAGCCTTTCCTGGATGGTACAATATAGTAATATCATAATCCTTAAGCAACTCCAACCACTCCGCTACCTCAAATTAAGATCCTTCTGCTTGAACAGGTGATGGAGGCTACGATGATCAGTAAACACCTCACAATACACACCATACAAGTAATGCCTCCAAATCTTCAACGCGTGAACTATGGCAGCCAACTCCAAATCATGAACGGGGTATTTCTTCTCATGGATCATGGGGCTTCAACTAACGAGAAACATAAGCAATAACTCTACCCTCCTGCATCAAAACACAACCAATACCAACTCTTGAAGCATCACAATACACGGTATATGAACCTGAAGCTGATGGCAAAACTAAACTGGAGTTGTGGTCAAAGTTGTCTTAAGCTTCTGAAAGCTCTCCTCACACTCGTCCAACCATACAAATGAAGCACCTTTATGAGTCAACTTGGTCAAGGGCGATACGATAGATGAGAATCCCAAAACAAATCGACGATAATAGCCTGCCAAACCAAGAAAGCTGCGAATCTCTATAGTTGAGGATGGTCTGGGTCAACTCTGAACTGCCTCTATCTTCTTCGGATCAACCTGAATACCCTCGCTAGACACCACGTGCCCCAAGAAAGCCATTGAACTGAGCCAAAACTCACACTTGGAGAATTTTGCATAAAGCTTCTCCTCCCTCAATCTCTGCAACACAACTCTCAAATGCTTCGCGTACTCCTCCTGACTATGCGAATACACCAAAATATCATCAATGAAGACTATGACAAATGAATCGAGATAAGGCCAAAATATGTTGTTCATCAAATATATGAACACTACTGGGGCATTGGTCAGCCCAAACGATATCACCAAGAACTCATAATGACCATATCGGGTCCTGAAAGCTGTCTTAGGAATATATGAGTCCCTGATCTTCACTGGTGATAACCTGAACAGAGATCAATCTTGGAGAACCCTCTCGCTCCCTGAAGTTGGTCGAATAAATCATCAATGCGAGGCAAAAGATACTTGTTCTTAACTGTTACTTTGTTCAATTGCCTATAATCAATGCACATCCTTATAGTGCCATCCTTCTTTTTTCACAAATAGAACCGGCACAACCCAAAGTGACACACTAGGCCAAATGAACCCCTTATCAAGGAGTTCCTAAAGCTGCTCCTTTAATTCCTTCAGCTCCACTGGTGCCATACAATACGACGAAATATAAATGGGCTAAGTGCCCGGCACCAGGTCAATTCCAAAATCAATATCCCAGTCGGTGGCATGCCCGACAGGTCTGCAGGAAACACATCAGTAAAATCTCTCACAACCAAAACAGAATCAATACTAGGAGTATCAGCACCGACATCCCTCACAAAGGCTAGATACGAAAGACAACCCTTTCCAAACATACGCTGGGCTTTCAAGAATGAGATTACTCTATTAGGAACATAATCAGTCACACCTCGCCACTCGATCCGTGGCACACCCGGTATAGCCAATGTGACTGTCTTAGCATGACAGTACAAAATAGCACGACACGCAGATAGCCAATCCATGCCCAAAATGACATCGAAATCCACCATACACAATAATAAAAGATCCACACGGGTCTCCAGATCCCAATAGTCACCACACACGATCGGTACACACGGTTTACAGTAATAGTATTGCCCATCGGGGTAGATACATGAACAGGTGAAGTAAGAAACTCACGGGGCGTACCTAAATAATGAGCAAAGTATGATGACACATAAGAAAAGGTGGAACCGGGATCAAATAATACAGAGGCATCTCTGTGGCAGACTGAAACAATACCTGTAATAACAACATCTGAAGCAATAACATCGGGTCTGCCTAGAAGTGCATAGAAATGGGCCTGACCGCCACCTGATCGACCTCTCCCTCCGGGGCGACCCCTAGCTGGATGGGCGGGTGGTGGTGAAGTAACTGGAGCTGAAGCCGATGATTGACCCCTCTGCTGAGATGAACTCACAAGACGACGAGGGCACTTCATCCACATATGACCTATCTCACCATACTCATAACAACTCCCAGGTGCTAGATAAGGGGACTGAAAGGAACCCCTCGCACCGGAGTGACTAGCAGATGCACCTGGCATAGAAGAGCCCTAAACTAATGGATCACGAGACAAAATCTGAGCTGGAAGGGCACTAAGTGATGACTGGCCCTGATGAGGACTGTGAAAACCATGACCCGATGATGCCCCACGATAACCTAGGCGAGCTGGCTGAGCATGACTGAATGCACGACCTCTGCCGTACTGAAATTGACCTCTCGAAGGAGTACCACTATAACTACCAGATCCTCGAGGCCTCTTGGCCTCCCTCTCCTCACGCTCCTAGCAATTAACAGACTCAATCACCCAAGCAATGTCTACAACCTCCTTAAAGGTAGCACCAATCACCCTCTCCCTGGTCATGAGAATACGAAGCTGATAAGTGAGGCCATCAACAAACCTCTTAATCCTCTCTTTATCTGTCAAAACCAACCAAATAGCATGACGAGCTAACTCGGAGAACCTCATATCATACTTTTTCATAGTCATATCTCCCTAATGCAACCACTTAAACTCCCTACGCAGCTCCTCTCTACGGGACTGTGGCACATACTTCTCCAGAAAGAGAACGGAGAACTGCTGCCAGGTAAGGGGTGCTGCACCAATAGGCCTATGCCTATCAAAAGCCTCCCACCAAGTGAAGGCAGCTCCAGAAAACTGATAAGTAGTGAAAGTGACCCCGCTAGTCTCCAGAATACCCATTGTACGAAGCATCCTCTAACACTTATCTAAGAACCCTGGGCATCCTCGCCCTCTGCACCACTGAAGGTCGGAGGCTGAAGCCTACCAAACCTCTCCAAGCTACGTTGCTCATCCTCTGGAATGGTAGGAACTACGCAGTTGCAACTGACTGGGCTGGATGTGCCCCCGACGTCTGAAGTCCTTGCACGACCTACTCAGGTGTGCGAGCGGCGGTAGTCTGATTGCCTCTCCCTACCTGAGAAGTAGTTGCGACTGTAGTGGCTGAAACCGCCTGAGCTAGGCCAGTGCAAACTGATAAGATCTGAGCCAAAACCTCCTGAAGACCCATCACAATGGGCACAGCTGGTGCCTGAGCTGATGCTGTAGGAGCATCCATAACTAGGACCTGATCCTAAACTGGGGCAGCTGGTGGATCTGCAGGTGCTGTCCTAGCTGTTCTGCCCCTACCACAACCACGACTGCGTCCTCAGCCTCTGGTGGCCATAGCTAGTGGTACTGGTGGTCGTCCATCCTGACCGGTAGTGCGTGTCCTCACCATTTATGACATAATAGAATAACAAAAGTTTAGTACTCGGATCAACAAATTCGCACGACAAAAATTTCAAGAATATGAAGTTTTTCCTAAAGGTTCTGCAGCCTCTCGAAGATAAATATAGATGTATCCATACCAATCCGCGAGACTCTACTAAACTTGCTCATGACTAGTAAGACCTATGTAATCTAGGCTCTAATACCAACTTGTCACGACCCTAAACCCAAACCCGGTCGTGATGGCACCTCTCGTGAAGATAAGGCCAGCCGACACTTCCCATTTCGATTTTTAAGCAATTAAACAATAATATTCAAGTCTAAAGCATGATAAATAACCCAAGGTTTAAGCAGTTAATAGCATAATTCGCAGAAAATAACCCAACACAGCCCGATACCGGGGTGTCACTAGTCATGAGCATCTAAACAATCCAGAATACTCCAAATCAAACTACAGAGTTTAATATAGAAACTAAGAACATGAAGAAATAAGATAGGGAAGAGATCTGGGCTATGAACGCTGACAACTACCTAAAGACTCCTCGGATCCGCATGAGATGGAAATGAACAGTATTCGAGAGCGGGACCAGATACGCCTGAATCTGCACACAGGGTGCATGGAGTAAAGTAAGTACTCCAACTTAGTGAGTAATAATCATAAATAAAGACTGAAAGCAAGAAATCACGTAAGGTACATGGCATGCTATAATGAAGCAGTAAAACCCTTAAAAACAGTAAACAAGTGAAAGATAGGAAAAAATCCTTTAACTCAAATTTAACTTCATGAAAAGCCTTTTTCAATAATTAAGCAGGTAATTTGGCAGGCAATTAAGAAAAAAATAAACACATAAAGGTTCGCCCCTCGGGCATAGTATCAGCAAATCCGCCCCTCGGGCAATATCTCAGAACAATACTAGCCCGTCGGTCTCAATCTCACATCACAATGGGTACCCGCGCTCACTGGGGGTGTGCAGACTCTTGGAGGGGCCCTTACGGTCCAAGCGCAATATCAAGCCATCTTGTGGCATCATCACTAGGCTCTCGGCCTCATATCAATCAAGCCACCTCGCGGCATACATAACTCAGGCCCTCGACCTCATAATCAATATCAAATGTTTCCTCACAACATAGGCTCTCGGCCTTACTTAGTCAAAATCCTCACAAGCCACTCGGGCAATAGTAAAGCATGATTCTCAGCCCAAAATATCATTTAAAAAATTATTTAAGTGTTAAAACAGAGTAAACATGGCTGAGTACGAAAATAGTGAAATATATCAGGACCGAGTTCAAGTATAAAGTCAAAACAGTGAGAAAATATTAATAAAAGCCCCCAAAGGGTTCAAATAATTGGCATTCAGCCCAAATAATGATGATTGCAAATGGATTTCAGTCAAATACGTGGTAAAATGGTCATTCGGGACGGACTAAGTCACAATCCCCAACAGTGCACGACCCCACGCTTGTCATCAAGCATGTGCGTCACCTCAATATAACACAACGATGTGCAAGTCCGGGGTTTCATACCCTTAGAACATCATTTACAATCATTACTCACCTCGAACCGGTTAAATCTCTAGCTCGCGATGCCTTTGCCTCTCGAATCGGCCTCAACTCGCGTCGAATCTATCCAAAATCAGAACAAGGATGTCAAAATAGGCTAAGGGATCGAAGCCCAAACGAAAACAATCAGTATACAACACAAATTCCGAAATTACCAAAACCCGACCCCCAGGCCCACGTCTCGGAATTCGATAATTTTTACATCAATAGATTCCTTGTCTCCCCACTAGTTCATATATATCAAAAGTTCTGAAATCCCACCTCAAATGGTCCTTCAAATCCTCAAGCAAAGGTTTAAGTTTCCAAGTCCTAGTTCTTCAATTTTTGGCTTAAGTTCCATGATTACTTAAGGTGGAATTCACATTAGAATCGAGTTTTAAGTCTAAGAATCTTATCTCCAAGTGATTCCCTTTGAATCCCTCTTTAATCCCCTTCAAATAGCTCCAAAAATGACCAACAATGGAATAAATAAACCCCACATTCGCGGACAAGACAACCTTTTAAACCTTCTGCCCAGGCCTGAAATCCTTCTTCGCGAACGCGGTCAAAGCCTCGCGTTCACGAAGCACAAATTAACTTTGACCAATTTTTCCTCTTTCGCGATCACGACCTCCCCATCCCGAATGTGATGCTTTGCTCAGACCAGCCTTCACGATCGCGTTCCGCCTCTCGCGAACGCGATGAATAAAAATCCACTGAAGCTCAGCTGCCCATTTTCTTCTATGCGAATGCGATACCACCCCGCGAACGCGATGCACAACCTCTTAGCCCTTCGCGAACATGTATCCTTCCTCGCGAACGCAAAGGCTTAAATTCTACCTTCCTCAACTGACTCTTCGCGAATGCGAGGGTCCACTCGTGAATGCAAAGAGTAAAATACCTGCAACAGCTGAAACTAAAATCTACAACTCCAAACATCAAGAAATGATTCGATTGACCACCCGAAACCCCCCCGAGGCACTTGGGACCTCAACCAAAGGCACAAACATATCCCAAAATCTTATTCAAACTTATACAAATCTTCAAAACACCTCAAACAACATCAAATCAAGCAAAACAAATTGGATTCAAGCCTAAGTTTCCAAAATCTTCCGAATTTTGCTTTTGATCAAAAGCCCAACCAAACCACGTCCGAATGACCTGAAATTTTGCACACACATACAAAATGACACAAAGGAACTAGTGAAACTCTCAAAATTCCATTCTGACCCCTATATCAAAATCTCACCTACCAACCGGAAATCGCCAAAAATCCACTTTCGCTAGTTCAAGCCTAAATCTACTACGGACCTCCAAAACTCATTACGATCATGCTCCTAAGTCCCAAATCACCTCCCAAAGCTAACCGATCCATTGGAACTCATATCCAATCCCTCTAACATATAAGTCAACATCCGGTTGATTTATCCCACTTAACCTTCCTAAAAAGAGACTAAGTGTCTCAAACCTTACCAATTCCTTTCTGAACCCTAACCAATTAACCCGATCACATATAGAACCATTATACAAAGTAATAAGAAGCATAAATGGGGGAAATAGAGTGGTAACTCATGGGACGACTGGCCGAGTCATCACAATAAGTGGTTTTAAGGATACATGGATTAATTTGACACAAAGCGATAGATTGACCTATAAGTAAAGCAAACAATAATAAAGTAAATTCAAATAATGTGATTTGAAAAGCTATAGCCTTGAGAAATAGACCTCACTCGAACTGAATATGATCTAAATAATGTCGAATACGGAAGAATAGTAGCTTGCAGAAAGAAAATAATATTATAATGCTTTTGGGATGTGTGTTACAATGTATATTACAAAGAATCAGACCCCCTTTATATAGTGAGGGAGTCCTTATTTAGGTATAATTCTATAATAGGTAAGAAATCTTGTGATTTGCTAATTAGTCAATCTCTCGTTAATACGTGCCGAGATTTTTGCCATGATATCCGACCGGTTGCAGATATTTTAGCCCTACGTTATTGGGTCCGATAATATTTTCTCGAGCTTGTTCAGAGTTGGGGTCAATTTTGGAGTCACAAGCTCGAAGATCTTAGAGACGTATGTTTTGACGTCGTACTTTGGTTCGATAGAACTTGGGGTCGATCTTCAATCCATCATGTTTTGGTTTCGATCCGTCATGCAATAGATGAGCCCAGTTTTATCCATATACAGATAGTTTCCTCATTTTTTGGAGTGTAGATGACGAGAAATGATATGAGCCCTTGATCCTTATCTCGATACTTCACTTCAGAAACGACAAAAATAGACGAAACGTCTCGTCAATCACATCTTAATGGCATTAAATGTTCGTTAGTCATTGGTCGACCTTTACAAACTTTGAAAACCGTTGTTTGAATACTATATATACTCCATCCTTCATTCATTCAAACTTTACGTTTAGACCTCTTCTACTCTTGTTCTTTAAAAAATATTTGCATTCTCTAACATTTGTTCCAGATTTCTTAAGGTTTTTTCAAGAATCTTTGCTTGTCTTCATTCCAAAATATTAGCATAATCTTTTAACTTTCTCTTCTTCATATTTATTCAGAAAAAATGGCGAAAACTTCTAAGACATTTCCACAAAAAGAAACTGCCTCTTCATCACGACCGGCCGGCGAGGAAACAACGACGGAACCTTACCTTGAAGTCTTTGTTCCTGGTGGGTGCTCGATCGGTGCTAATTTCAAGGTCGAAAAGACTTCCTCGGTATGGGTCAATGCGAGACGGTTTCGAGATATATATGCTCGATCACCGACGGTCTCATCTTCAAGGTCAAAGAAGATTGCAACTGGGTTGATAAACACGTGGTGGTGCCCACGGGTTTTTAAGTGTTTACACCAATCGCTTCATGTTGGACCCCTTAGACCCGGTCCTCATCTCCTTCTATAAGAGGTATGAGGTGACCCTTGGTCAAATCCATCCCTCTTTCTAGAGGATAGTAATTCTCCTCCGCTTCTTTATAAACAAAATCGAGGGGTGTCCCTTTACCCTCTATCATTGCATGTGCCTATACAGTCCCCTACTCTATCTAGGAGGATTAATAAAGCTTGTCCGTCGGGCCAGTAAGACCCCATTCTCGAGTATAGACGAGGATCAAGATCGAGGATGGTTGTGCCGATTCATTCGAAAAAAGACCTCGGATTTAATCTCGATCGAGGACATGCCATTTCCCGAGAAATGGAATATACAACGTAAGTATAACTTTGCCTTAAAGATTTCGTTTATTGTTTTTCCTTTTTCCTCCCTTCTTAGCGACGTTTAGTGGTGCAAGTGTTGCTCGAACGCCAAATGCAGTTCCTCAACTCAAGGAGTAGGTCGAGGACCTCGTATCACAGAAACCCTATTCTGAGCATGCGTGGCGCGAACTCTCGAAGGGCCGGTGGGAGGCCCGTTCCTATTGTCACGCCCTAAAAACCTGTGACCGGCAACCGGTACTCTACCCGACCCAAGTGAACCATCCCATAAATTAATACCCATCTGTATGCCTAATAGGGAATATGAAAGCCTCTTCAAAACACAATCACCTTAAGATATAACCCAAATCATAAAAAATATCTTTAAACAACTATTTTACTTCGAAAGAAAATTCAAAAAAAAAAAACGGTAGAGGAAAGTTTCATTCATACATGCCATATGAGTAACCATAGAATCGCAACCCAAAATGAATACTACTACTGTCTATGGAATCTGTATGACACGAATGGCATAACCAACCAAGGCATACCCCGGTGGCTCAAAAGAATGATAATATAATAAAGTCCTCCATGGGTGCGAGAGTAGAGTCTCACCAAAAGTATCAACAGGAAATGTAGAGCTGCCCTATCCATGCGGTCTAAGCTGCTCAGGTCCAGTCCCTGAAAACAGAAAGGAAAATATGGTTGAAAGGCCTAAGCTCCATATGCCTAGTACAAATCATGAACCGTTCCCCAACAAAATATAGGACAAGCTTTAAGGAGTTGTAAGATATGTAATAACAATTGATATTAGAAAGGAGCATTTATATCAATTAACAATTAAGAAAATAAAATCTAATAATAAGATAAAGCGTATTTCAATGTCTTCCTTTAGCGTGATCTTTACGGAATCATGTTAGATTTTTTATTTACCGGGAGCACTATACCATCATCGACACGAGGAAAGTCAACTAGGTTATATACCTAGCGACAAGTATCATATACCCTATTTGCTTAGGTCGTCTCATCGTGGTGCTGCACGAATCGACTCAGCCGTGCTAATAAAGTAGTACAATAGTACCCCTAATAGAAAGTACTCTGCCGTAGTCCCCAATCGTAAGGTAGGTCCTATGCCTACACCGGCACATGTAGTTTCATGACCTATTGAGGAAAAATATCCAAGGTCAATCTCGGTGAACTTAAGTAACTCCCAAAACCTTTACACTTATCAATGATGATATTTATAGCCAAATCAACTATTTGAAAATAGTTAAACCCAAAATATTTCACAACTCATGTATTTGCGTTAAAAGAAAATGCTACAAGTGTTATTCTTGTGAGCACGTGATTTTTTCCCTACAGGAATTACTCCCATAAAATACAAGAAAAATAATTTTTTATTTTTTACAATTTTATAGAATTTTGTGGGAATTTGTGCTGATTGTTTGCATTTCTGTGCATGTTTATTTTAGTTAAAATCATGAAAATGCTAAAAATACCATGCATTGCATTTAGGTTCCATTTTTACATTTTAAGGTTAATTAGTTGTTTTATTAAAAAGTGAAAATCACAAAAATTGGCTTACTTTTGCATTTTTAGCTTTTTTATTTTTAGATTAGTAATTTCCTCTTTTAATCTAGGAGTAATTAATTTTTGTAAATATTATAGTAGATAATTAGCTTAATTTCGCAATTTAATTTAATTTGGAAATTTAATCTAGGTCTTTTATTAATTAAAAAGGAAAAGAAAAACAATTGAAAAAAAAGAGGAAAAGAGAATTAATAAAGAAAGAGCTGTTTTAATTGAGGCCCAAACCCTTTGACCCAACTTACCCGCCGGGTCCAACCCAAAACCATGACCCGTTCCACTGAACCTCCCCATTCCCCTTTAATATATAAACCTTGTTATAATTTTTCCCTAAAAGTAAACTCTAAATCCCAAAGAGACTCAAACGGCGCAAGGGCACTGTTCTTCTTCTCCATCAAGCTGATTCAACTCTAACTCTCCTGAAACATAGGTGAGTTCACTCACACGGGCCCCATCTTCACCACGTCACCAAGATCTAACCGTTTCTGGCAAAATTCCTCTCCCTCACATGACTTTTCTTTGATTTATTTCGGATTATTAACTCTTCGGATGGAAATGAGGAAAAATGGGGAGCGTTAGATTGGATTCGATTTGATCTACTCCCTCCATTTGTCATTTTTTTCATCAAAAAAGGGTAAAAATTAGATTCGAGGAAGATTTTTGTTTGGATATTTCTTGGAGAGGAGGGAAGAAAGTTCGAGAACACCTGAGGTCCTATATAAGAGAGATGATATTTTCAGAGGAAAGGGGGGATTTTTTTAGAGAGCAATTTCTGGAGAAAAAGTTGAGAGAAAAACAGGGTCTAAAATATTCTTCTCTTTTAGTTGTTGTTCTTCCATTTATTCCCAAAACAGAAAAGTACAAAAATACAAAAAATATTTGTTTCTTTTAGTTCGGTGTTCACATTTCTGGTTTTTCTTCATCTCTTTAATTCATAAATTTCACCTTTATCATGAGTTTGGATTGAGTACGAGATGTGAGGTTTGTTCGAAGGTCATGAGTCGCGATTTCGAGAGTAATTTGTCGTGTTGTACGTATCGATTGTAGGTTTAATTCTCTCCTTCGCTACGTTTTCTGATGTGCAAAATATGGTGAAAGTTTAGAAATAAATGCTGAATTCAATGTTTAATATGAACATTTATTTGTGTGTCTTGAATGGTGTCGATTCTGGATTTTGATCTAGCCCTGCTTCACCTTTGTATTTAAAGCAGTTTCTAAGTTTGGATTTGCTCTTTGTGAATATGCTCAATTGAATCCCAACATGATTTTTGATTCCATATTTCTCTTAGAGTGTTCTTAGTGTCCTTTTCAGGTTTAAATTTGTTCGAATATGCTTACTTTAAGTTGAAGGTCATTGTATAAGGGTTCAGTGATTGCTCGTTCTATTTTCTCATTGGACATCTCTGTTTTTTTTGGTTAAATTAGAGTTTTAAAAAATAAAATCAAAAATCATCTTCTGAATTCCTTGCTTACTCCTATATAAACTAGCATCGAGCTTTGTCTACAAGTACAAAATAGTGTCGAAGTTGTTCCTTACTTCATATGTTCAGGAACAAGCTTTGGTGAGTCTTTGCTGCTGAAGTTTGAATTTTAAATGAGTGCTAAAATCATCTTTGAAGTGCTGAGAATTTGAAATCATCTTGTGGTTCGAATTTGAAATGCTGGAAATCCTTTTCTTGCTTTTTTTTTTTAGTTTTGATTTTCTGTTAAGATATCCTATTAATTTAGCTAAAGATCAGTTTGAATTCATGGCAGTTTCGCGCTAAGCATGATCGTTTCTTAGTGGTTCGAGTCTGAAACTATCCTAATCCATTTTGTTGATAAGGATTCATGTGTTCCTCCTTGATATGGGATTGAGTTTGCTTGCTAAAAATGCATGGTTTGAGCTATGCCATTGGCCTCTATTGTTGAAACACTTACACTAACCTGCTGATCTACCAATTCTTTCCGCGGGCTAGCTGCAACAAGTTATGCTCCTCTAGATTTTGTGTTGTTCTTGTGATTAGTTCTACCCAAATATTTTCTTTGTTGGGGACCGTTGGCACTACTGTTAAGTCATGTAGAACTGTCGATTAACCTTATTCTTCTCAACGTTGGGTTGCTTTCTCTCTAGTCCTAATTAGTTGTTTTATAGCATTCGCTTGTTTGTTTGTTCTGAAGCATTTGGTAATCTACTCGTCGAATATCAGCCCTCATATCAGTCCTATAGAATTCAGAAATTAGGAATGAAATTAGATAGGTTTAATTGATTTCATTTGCAAATTTGATCCAAGTCCCTTCTGGCCTAATGCGTAGAGGGAGGTTCTGATCATCTGCTACCATGCTTGCTAGAAATAGATAACTGTTATTATTATTGGGACATTTTATAGCTATGGCCAAAAAATAAATAAAGGGCTATATATGGCAGAATTGATTGTGTTGTAAGTAGTGGATGCCAAAACAACATTTTGGCCTAGATCTGGAGCTTATGCAAAAGGCCTTTGACGTTCTTTTCTTTCAAGAATGTCACTGCTCAGATCCATTTAGCTGAGCTTCAGTTTTTGGCCCATGATCAATGGCCTTATAGGCTCCCAGACCCACCTATCTAAACTTCAGTTTTGGGCCCGTGATCGGTAACTTTATAGGTGAGCCTATGGCTTACAAATTGCTGATTTAGTCGAGCCTTTCTAGCTTGGAAAGTTTGACTAAATTCGTCAATCTCAAATTCTAGAAATTAAGCAATTCAAGAATATCGTAGCAATGCTTTAGGCGCGCTTTTAATATACTATTGTGATTGTGTACATGTTCGCGTGACATAATTACGATTCTAAAAATCAATTCGGAGTATGCGTTCGCGCAACTTCGGTCAAACTTTCTTAATAATAAAATTATTTTTAATAGGTCGCTAAATTAAATTTAGTTCATATAGTCCAAGGTGTGCCATCCACAATTTAATAATTCATGGCCCTCGTATTAATCTTATGACTTAGGCCCGTTTAATATACTATCGTGGTTGTGGACACGTTCGCGTGATATGATTAAGATTTCTAAAAACAAAACCGGAGTATGCGCTCGTGCAACATCAGCCAAACTTTCCTAACAACAATAAAGCGTTATTAATTGTGGACACGTTCGTGTGAGATGATTTTTGATGCGCCAAACAAATGGGTACACGTACGCGTGACCCATTTCAAGATAATTCCTTAAGTATGAATAAATCAAGATTAAAAGCGGCTAATGCACATAGGTTCTAAAATTGAGTAAGTAAACAATTTAATAAGCCAAGTATGATCAAAGATACCGTGCTAGAACCACGAAACTCGGGAATGCCTAACACCTTCTTCCGAATTAACAGAATTCCTTACCCGAATTTCTATGTTTTGCAGACATTAATATAGAGTCAAATCTCCTCGATTCGGGATTCTGAACCAGTAACTTGGGACACCAAAAACTTTTCCAAGTGGCACTCTGATCTTAAATAATAATCTCATTTCGATTGTCACTTAAATTGAAAAAACTCCCTTATACCCCTTTCGGGGTAGTAAAAAGGAGGTGTGACAGCTCTGGCGACTCTGCTGGGGAAGAACCCCGAACTTCTGATTCAGGGTTCAGAATTCGAGCTTGTTAATATGATACTTGGCTTTATTTATTGTTAATATTACTGTATTTTGTGAACCTTTGTGCTTATTGCTGTCTATTTACCGTTTTGATATTATTTGAATTGTATATAACTGTCTTCTTATGCCACCCCTCTGAGTCTTTTGAAAATGGTGCACACGTTCGCGTGGCGCGCTTTTTCTGTAGAAGTCATACCAAATAGAACGAGGTTGGGCCAACAACAAGACCGGTAGACTTTAGTGCTCCCGGTACGTTGCCCCTTCTTCGGCTCGAGTTGTCTGCCCGGGTAAGCCAGGTCAAGAACACAACCCTAGGTTTAAACTTAGAATAACATAACCTCATGCCGGATCCCTAGTAGGAACGTTTGTTTGTATCACGTGCATTTGACTTTGGGGACTCAACACAGGAGTTGGGTCCGTCTAGAACAGGTGTACCCAAAATAACAGACCATTTTGATGTATCCTATGTGCTACATGTTGCATTTCTTTAAGGGTAAAAGAGTCATTTGGTGGACCAATGATAGTTGAGGGCAAATAAAAAAAAAGAAAAAAAAAAGGGTGAAGTGTGAAAATAAAGCAAGTAGGGCCTAATTATATTTCTGTCACATTTTTGTTAAGAAAAAAAACATGAAAAATCCATAAAGATTTTTTTGCACTTTCTCATCATTTTCCAAAAATAAAAAAGGGGGAAAAGAAAATCCAAAAAAGAGTTTACATATTTCATCATTTTTCAAAAAAGGATAAAAAAATATTTTTTCTCTAAATTTGTTGTTTTTCCAATTCTTGCCCGTATCCAATCTGCCTGAACTACGCGAACCTGATTCTCGTCTCTCGGGGCGGGATACGTAGGCAATCCACATAGGGTCCGGTCTTCCTAGTGAATGTTAGTTTCTTGGATTTGCGGAGTCTTAGCCAAATTTTACACTTCTAGCCACCTTTTGGCCACATAATGTCATTTGCAAAAATAGTCTCAATCCTGTCTTGCATGTGTCCAACAAGAAGGGTTATTGTCTCACATAGCGTTCAAGGTCTTTAACTTTATTTGGTCTTAATTTTCTCATACAGGTGTGGATTTACTTACCGAAATTTGAGCATGACAGGCACCCCGGGACCATCCAGTCAGGATTGCTCATTCAGAAGTTGCTTTAGAAGATTTTTTATTTTTATTTTTTATGTTTTGGGTCTGTTTTTCTTTTTATGTCATCTTTTACCTTCTAGTTTTGTACAGTAATGTCGAGTCTTTTGTTATTGTACTCTCTATTTTGTATTGAAAAAGTGTGTTATAACTCAAAAATCCAAAAAAAAAGAGATTTTGCGTTTTATATTTCCGTTAGAAGTTTTCTTTAGAAAGCTAATTCAAAAAATGAAAAAAAAAAAAGAATTTATTTGAGGTGATTTTCCTTAGGAAATTAATATCTAGAACTCAAAATAAAAAAAAACTGCTTTTATATTTCCTTTAGTATATTAAGACTAAAAATTCAGAAAAAAAAAAGAATTTTCTTTTAGTACCTCTTTTAAAGTTTTCTTTAAGATATTAATTCCAAAATCCAAAAAGATTTTCTTTTGATGTTCTTCTTTTGGAAATTAATAAAAAATAAACAAAAAGAACAAAAATAAATATTCTTTTTACTTTCATTAGAACTTTAGGACATTATACTTAGAAGAAAAAAAACATACCTTATCTTTTGTTTATCTTTAGAATCTCTCCTTTGGGTAATTAAAAATTGAAATCCAAAAATATTTTTTTTATCTTTTTCATTTCTTCTTTCGAAATCTTTCTTCAAGATATCAAGTGAAAATTCAAAATACTCTTCTTTGGGTCATTCTTTAGATTTCCTTCCTAAAAAAAAGAATCAAAAAATATTTCTCTTTTAGGGGTTTTTCCTTAATAATTTCTAATAGAGCATCTGTTTCAAAAAGAAAGAAGAAAAGAGAAAAAATATATGCTCGAGTTTAGAATAGGTTATAGAACATTAAGTCTAGAAAATTCAAAAAAAAAAAGATTTGCTTCTTTTATTTCCCTTTCTCGTCAGAGTAGTCATTAAGGTTAAAAAGAAAAGAGAACGTCAGTTTGTTTAGTCTATTCTCGATATTCCCAAACTACGCAAAGATCTGATTTGCATCATGATACGTAGGCAACCTACATAGGGTTCGATCGAATTATTTTATTATTATTAAAAGAAAAAGGAAAAAAGAAAAAAATTAGAAAAAAGAGGTGAAATCAGGGGACGTGAGAAATGAGAGGAAAGAAAAGCGTGATAATTAGAAGAAAAAAAAAGAGGAAAGAAAAAGAGCAGGCCAAGAAGTGCTAGAATGAAAGAAAAGAGAAGTTTGAAATGAACAAAATTGGAATGATGCCAAATGACCTTGTGACCCTCGAAGTCATTCTAGAACCATTAATTGTTGCTAGGTGCATTGCACGCAATGTGATATTTTTAGCTGTTAAATTCCCTAATGCTAACAAGATGTCCCTATTTTGTTCCTTTTGTTATCTTCACTGAGCAGAAGGGTGGTTGGTTTGTGGTTTTTAAGTAGCTCATCCATACAACACAAGTTCAAAGAGTAAGGTAGCCATGGCTAGCAAAGACTTGGACACAAGGGCTATTATCCGTCTAAGGGAATTGTTGAATCAGAATCTGAGTTGAAAGAAGAGGTCTTAAGGTTGAAAGGACATATGGCCGAAATATACCAAGCCTGGATTAGTGGGCATCCTCCACCATCAGTTTCCACTAACTACACTGAAAGCCTTGTCACCATTACGCCACCGCCACAAGTCGAGGATATCTCCCTACAACCTTTTCACACTCCACCCCCTAGAACCACCTCATATGCTGCTCCTTTGACCACTCATGTTTTTGTAGCTCATCCATCTGCTACCTTTCCTCGATCCTCTAGCGAGACTGTGTTCAAAATCCCCGATGCCCAACACTATGCTCCAAAACTAATTTTCAAGGTCTCCGGTCCATACTCTTATGCTCCTCATTTTGAGTCTCCCAGTGAGACTGCAAAGCCTGCTAAGATAATGGAGCAAGATGAGATATCCAGAAAGCATAAAGGGTTTAAGATGCCAAAGTTTAATTCGTATGATGGGCGTGGAGATCCAGTAGCCCATCTGAGGGGTTATTGCAGTGAAATGACAAGTGTTGGCGGGAAAGATGCGTTGCTGATGGCGTATTTCAGTGAGAGCCTGACTGGGGCAGCTTTGGAATGACATACTCGTCATGATGTCGGTAAGTGGCATACATTGGATAACAGGGCTCAAGATTTTGTGCGACACTTTCAGTACAATGTAGACATTGTCCCTGTAGACATGTGATTATTTATCCTCCCAAATATTTTTATATTTTAGCATGTAAATATTTAATTTAGGCCTAATATCGCTATTTCAACTAATTTTGACTCTTTTACTTTATTTTATTACTAGAAAATAAAAATTACAAAAAAAATAGTTTTATTAATATTTTGTAGTCATTTTTAATCTTGAAAAATACCAAAAAAATAGGTTTGTTTTAAATGGTTAGTGTTATTTTAATAGTTATCTTCTTAAGTAAGATTTAGTGGTATTTTTAATAGTTTATCTTGTTTGCTATATTATTTTTAAATACAAAAGGAGGAGGTAATAGAATTAATTATTTTGAACTAATTTAGTCTTGCTTGTAGCCCAATTAAACCAATCTCTTAGCCCATTAACTCAAAAGCCCAAAACCCCCATTACCCAAATCCTAGACTAACGCCTAAAATCTAATAAAAAGAGTCGAAAATACAACAAAAGAAGGGGCCAAAATCTGAAAAGAGCCTAAGACCCTAAGGAGCAAAAACTGACCTTAGACTCTAGACCCTAGATCCCTACCCTGTTGAGATCCACCGCAATAGATCTAGGACTCCCCCCA